>NW_025725470.1:0-300000 GCF_021461395.2 Schistocerca americana | reverse complement strand
ATTCATTTGATATTGACGGCGAGCTTTTTGCGCTGACTCAGCCACTGACGTGCGATCAGTTTGCACAAAACGCTAGGGCTCGTCCGGGATTTGAACCCGGGACCTCCTGCACCCTAAGCAGGAATCATACCCCTAGACCAACGAGCCCTGTGACACGGCGAATGCCAATTGTTGCAGTCCCTAGATGTCGTCCAGGGTGCCCTGGAAGTCTCGTGTACGCTGGCGGGATGGGGGCGGCGCGAATTCCCGCAGTCGGCGGCCTTCCTGGGCTATTGGTACCTTCATGTAGAGCTGCCGCTGGGCTCGCACTGCCTGCTGCTGAGAAAGTGATTGCTTTTGCTGGTATGACTTGCAATAACGACTGCGTGAAACGCCGCTATCTCGTTAGGGGTGCTACGGCAGACACCCTCTCGAGCACCCCGAAGACTTCTTGAGCCCTTGGCTGTGATGGGTTCCAGGCTGACAAAAGAACTGTCGTGTGTGCATTCGCGGACTTGAGAAAGGCTGAGGCAAGTTCGAGTGAACAAGGATGGACTCCTCGGGTCCGTCGTTTCCGTAGTGTAGCGGTTATCACGTCTGCTTCACACGCAGAAGGTCCCCGGTTCGATCCCGGGCGGCAACAGTATTTTCCTGCCTATGTCGTATTGTCCTCCAATGAGCCACGTCGTGTGTGGATCTGCTGCATGTCCCTTCGTTTTGCAAGTACCGCATTTATTGAATTTTTGAGTTACGATGGCAACATCAGTACAAGTTGTCTGTGAAGTAAGGTGCACACAAGCAGTTTCCGTGGTGTAGCGGTTATCACGTCTGCCTAACACGCAGAAGGTCCCCGCTTCGATCCCGGGCGGAAACAGTTTTTCATCACTTTAAGCAAGACTTACTAACATGCATCTGCTACCATCTGTACCCGAAACCTTCGTAATCGCCTTCACGCGTCGGACCAGAGTGTCAATTGCTCACATCGAATAAGAAATTCATTTGATATTGACGGCGAGCTTTTTGCGCTGACTCAGCCACTGACGTGCGATCAGTTTGCACAAAACGCTAGGGCTCGTCCGGGATTTGAACCCGGGACCTCCTGCACCCTAAGCAGAAATCATACCCCTAGACCAACGAGCCCTGTGACACGGCGAATGCCAATTGTTGCAGTCCCTAGATGTCGTCCAGGGTGCCCTGGAAGTCTCGTGTACGCTGGCGGGATGGGGGCGGCGCGAATTCCCGCAGTCGGCGGCCTTCCTGGGCTATTGGTACCTTCATGTAGAGCTGCCGCTGGGCTCGCACTGCCTGCTGCTGAGAAAGTGATTGCTTTTGCTGGTATGACTTGCAATAACGACTGCGTGAAACGCCGCTATCTCGTTAGGGGTGCTACGGCAGACACCCTCTCGAGCACCCCGAAGACTTCTTGAGCCCTTGGCTGTGATGGGTTCCAGGCTGACAAAAGAACTGTCGTGTGTGCATTCGCGGACTTGAGAAAGGCTGAGGCAAGTTCGAGTGAACAAGGATGGACTCCTCGGGTCCGTCGTTTCCGTAGTGTAGCGGTTATCACGTCTGCTTCACACGCAGAAGGTCCCCGGTTCGATCCCGGGCGGCAACAGTATTTTCCTGCCTATGTCGTATTGTCCTCCAATGAGCCACGTCGTGTGTGGATCTGCTGCATGTCCCTTCGTTTTGCAAGTACCGCATTTATTGAATTTTTGAGTTACGATGGCAACATCAGTACAAGTTGTCTGTGAAGTAAGGTGCACACAAGCAGTTTCCGTGGTGTAGCGGTTATCACGTCTGCCTAACACGCAGAAGGTCCCCGCTTCGATCCCGGGCGGAAACACTTTTTCATCACTTTAAGCAAGACTTACTAACATGCATCTGCTACCATCTGTACCCGAAACCTTCGTAATCGCCTTCACGCGTCGGACCAGAGTGTCAATTGCTCACATCGAATAAGAAATTCATTTGATATTGACGGCGAGCTTTTTGCGCTGACTCAGCCACTGACGTGCGATCAGTTTGCACAAAACGCTAGGGCTCGTCCGGGATTTGAACCCGGGACCTCCTGCACCCTAAGCAGGAATCATACCCCTTTTTTTTTTTTTTTTTTTTTTTTTTTCGCGTGCAGAGCACATTGGATTAGCAGTCCAACGCCTTAACCACTCGGCCACCTTTTTTTTTTTTTTTTTTTTTTTTTTTTTTTTTTTTTTCGTCGCGAAAACTCAGTATTCTTAAAACGGAAATTTTCGTCTTGTTGTGAATGGCGTCACTGGTTTGCACCCGCATTCGCCCACGCATGTCACATGTGTGCGAAAATGTTTGCTCCTCTGTACGCAAAATCGCACGCAGCCGGTAGGATACGAACCTACGCTCCCAGAGGGAATCTGATTTCGAGTCAGACGCCTTAACCACTTTTTTTTTTTTTTTTTAAATAAAATAGGTTTAAAACATAGGGAGGTTCTGACCGAGTGGGCATGCTCTGGAGCCTCTTTGCTCCTGAGATTAGAAAAACAGTCCTCTGGGCCGGATTTGAACCAGCGACCTATGGATAACTGCGAATCCTCCACTACAGTCCACCGCTCTACCAACTTTTTTTTTTTTTTTTTTTTTTAAACTGGTGCCTTAAACCAGCGCCTTAGACCGCTTTTTTTTTTTTTTTTTGAAGTATGTCCCAGTGCAGCTCGGTGGAGGCGCGTTGGGCAGGGGTCGAAACCCGAGGCCTGGCCATGACGTCTCCTCCTCCCTGCACTGAAGCACAGTGGCACCAATACGTAGTAATTGTTCTTGGTTCGGAGTCTCATGATACTGATATGTGGACACGGGGCTTATTTATGCGTTGTCTATCTAAACAGGTAAAAGCTTGGCAGGAAGGCAAAATAACTAAGAGCTAGCGTGAATGTCTCCCCTATCATGAAGTGAGATCAGTATCCCCCTATACCGGTGCCATTAATGCAACTGGCGCAGGAGCGAGCACTAGAAGTGGAAACTTAACCTATCCCCTGCTTTTCGAAAACAATACTGAGCATGTTCGCAAAGTCCCTCTTAAGATGTGGGAAAGATTGTTGCGTCCAGTACTCATGAAGCATGTAACCAGTAAACGAAATAAAATCGGAAATACCATCACCATCAACCACTGCAAAAATGTAACGGCCAAGAAGCCACATAATGGTGTTGTTCTTTGTCCGGGGATAAAAAACCGTGTCCGGCCAGCAGAGAATATCAGTTGTAAAAGCTGATTCCGAGCTTCTGGTGAGTAACGCCAATTGTCGGCGCAGCCAGTACCACATGCGAAGACGGTCAGCGCAGGTAAATCGATGTGGGAGTGTATCAATACAACCACACTTTTGACAAAGCGGAGTGACACTTAAACCTATACGATGAAGTCGTTCGTTCGTAGGAATCAGCTGATTAACTACCTTATACCATAGGGAGGCAACAGTTGCGGAATGAACGGGTAAGCTGATATTCGTCCATATGTTACGCCAATGAAAACGGGGATATTGTAAAACAATCGGGATGGAAGAAGAAGACCTGTGCCATTTGTCAAGCAGTGTTCGCGTAGTAAAAACAGGACTACGTTGTAAGTGGAGATCCAGATAACTAATCTCAATGTAGAAGTCCCGAACATGCCGTAGCTTCGCATTTAGAGGCCCTACGTTAATAGGCGGTGACAAGCTCGCAGGACGAACGACATGGAATAATCGCGAAGTAACAGTCGGGGACTCAGAAAATAAAAGATGGAGGGTGCGCTTAACATAAAGGGCAGCAGCCTTGACACGGACATCGGTGAACGACAAGCCGCCCTCAAGACGCGGCTTCGTAAGAACATCACGACGTAATTTAAAAATGTGCCCCCGCCAAATATATCTGTGAATAAGCTGGACCATTTTTGCACCCTGCATTCTGGGAAGCGGAAACAACTGAGCAACATAATATACTTTACATAAAACATAAGTGTCTAATACATGCTTTTTTTGCAGTATCGGTATCGAACGCCATGAGTGTTCGAATAAAACACCTTGAAGCTTGGAAATGGCCACTTGCCAATTTTTCGCAGCCATACGAAGAGGACACCGTTCAAGATAGATACCTAAATGTGTATGATGTTCAACAGCCGTAACCCACGGAACAACCACATGTTCGAAGCCCCGCAAATTCAAGAGTTTGCTTTTACGGGGGTTGATACGAGAACCTGAGGCCGCAGAAAATTTATCTAGTTCCATTTTCAACGGCGGCACTTCTGCGGTGGAACGAAGCAAAACAACCAAATCATCAGCATAAGCTGTTGCTGTCAGGGTAACCCCAGAGATCGTAAGACCACGAAGTGTCGAGTTGAGACGTGTGAGGAGTGGTTGAAGGGAGAGAGCATAAAGGGTCATGGATAAAGGGCTACCTTGCGGGACGCCACGTTTAATATCAATGACCTTCGTCAGCTGTCCATTAATGTCAATCTTAGCAGAAATGCCAGTCGTCATATTCTTAAGAACCAGCAGCGCCTTTTCATTAAAACCGAGGCGGCGCAGCAGAAGCTCTAAAAACGAATGGGACACACGATCAAAAGCCTTACTAAAATCAACAAATAAAAGCGCACAGGAAATATTGGTGACAGCGACAATCGACACAATATCACGATACCCCGCCAGAGGCGTCAAGATGGAGCGCCCTGGAAAGCAGCTTTGACAAGGAGTTATCACAGGTGTAAGCAAGAGGGATAGACGTGCATTAACAGCCCTAGCAGCCGTCTTATAATCAAAATTTAAAAGGGTTAAAGGACGAAAGTCACTAGCTGTCTTCAAACCAGCAGATTTCGGTATCAGGACAACCGTACCTCTCTTGAAATCGGCTGGAATTGTGCCACCATTCAAAATTTCATTTACTATATCCGTAAAAACAGGCCCTATAATAGTCCAAAAGCGAACAAAAAACTCCTTAGGAAGGCCATCCGGACCAGGAGATTTGTGAGATGGTGAACAAGCAATGAAAGCTGAAATTTCGTCTGCAGTAAAAGGAGCTAAAAATTCCATATTATGGTCCTCTGTTAAAACTGATGGGATAGCAGTTAAAATCTCGTCAACATCAAGCGGATCAGAATCAGCCACAGCATATAAGGTCTCATAGTAGCAGGTAAGTTCATGGGTTATTTGATTCTGTAAGGTAAGCCGGCGACCATCAGCTGCCATAAGGCCGTCAATCAATACACGTCGACGGTTCTTGTGGTGACGAAACAGATGGTACATGGAAGTCATTTCATGTGCTAAGGTGGACGGCGGTTTAGATTTAATCTTCAATCCTTCCATCTGAAGCCGTTTAATACTAAGGAGCTTGGCTTTAATTTTCCGAACCTCAGAAAGGTGGGCACATGTCATTCGAGAAGTATCATAAAGTTCGCGAAGCACCGAATAATAATACTCAAAAGTCAGTTTCAGATCTCGCGCTCTGTGATAACTGTAGGACATTAAAGTGCGACGTAGTTTTGGCTTCGCACAGTGGATCCACCAGTGAAGCTTAGACGGATAGTATCGCAGAGAACGTAAACACATGTCCCACGCCGTCTGTATTAGAGGTTCGATGTCAGGGTCATCGAGCAAGGAGACATTTAATTTCCACAGCGGCCGATAAAGTTTAAGAGGCTGACGCTCCAAATTAATGATAACCGCAAGGGCACAATGATCCGTAAAACTGGCTGGAATAACATCTACATTTAAAACAGAAACACTAAGGGGATCAGAAATATACAATCGGTCCAGTCGACTACTTGACGTGGCAGTAAAAAATGTAAATTTTACTAAAGTGGGGTGTTTAACCTCCCACGCATCGCGTAGTCGTAGTTGACGTACAAGAGAATGTAGCTCGAAACAATAATTAAAATGAGGGGATTGGTCCTTAGCTTGTAATACACAATTAAAATCACCCCCCAATATCAAAGTCGCAGGATTTTTGCGTAAAAGATAAATCAGATCCTCTTTATAAAAACGAGACCTTTCCTGCCGTTTGCTGGAACCAGAGGGGGCGTAAATATTAACCAAGGTGGTGTCAAATAACCGACAACCAATACCCCTTCCCGAGTCTAAGAGCTCAATTTCGGTAACGGGGATACCGTCACGAATTAGTAAGGCAGTACCTGTGGAAAACTCAGGCGCAAAATTTATAATAGTGCGAAAGCCAGGAACAAACAGGTGTGCAACGGAGACTTCCTGCAGGAAAACAACATCAGCTGCAGAGTCATAAATGAACTGCTGCAGAGACGCTAACTTCAGAGCAGATTGAATGCTATTTATATTTAAGGTAATAAACGTGTACGCCTGCAACATCAACCAAAAAAGGGAAAATGAACCCTAATTACACCACATTAGAAGCAACTACATCCAGATCATCAACATCAGACATGGCAGAGGGTGATTGCCCGGAATCAACGGAATCAGAGTCATCCTTTGCATGCTTGTGTTTTTTCCGCACCGCGTGAAGATTGGGGGGCACTTTCACCCGACGGCGTATCTGATGCACACCAGATTCAAGAGCAGGTGGAGTGGGGGGTTCGAGATCAGGCACGTCAACCAAGGCATCCGAAGGATTATCAGGGCGAGAGGAATCAGAAGAAGGAGCAAGCAAGGGGAAAACTGTATCAGGAACATCGGCACCGGCATCAGAAGGTGTAGGTATTGGAAGTGTAGGAGGTGGAGAGATAGGTTTGGAATCCGCTGAAGCGGAGCGCGCAGTTCTAGAAGCGATTTTCCGACAAACAGCTGTCTGCACCGAAGTGTCGTCAACATGTTGTGATGCCTGTGTCGGGTGGGATGTCAACACCACCTCGACCGAACGTTGGGGCTCTTGCGCCGACAGCGTGGCAGCAGGTTTGACGTCATCAGGCAAAGCAGGAGACACAGTGGGAACAGAATCCAAAACAATCATGGGAGATTCCGGAATTCTCTCGTCAGATTCGCAAACCGGCTGCGAAACAGCAGCTTCGTCATCAGTGCTACCGGTATCACTAGCACGACGGCGTTTGTTATTGGAAACAGACGGGATCGGTGTAGAAGCAGCCGATACATCTGGGCGAGTGGGTAACGGGGGAAAACCTGCATCAGAGGAAGGTGTCAGTTGTTGTGAAGAATCTACTGCAGGAGGCTGACACGAGACAGTGGAGGAAGCTGCTGGCACAAGATCGGCAACCGTTAATTTGCGGCGTTGTGCTAGCCCATTTTTAAGCACAAACACCCGCTTAGGGCAATTAGCACGAACATGACCATTTTCATTACATAGAAAACACGTACCAACTTGCCCCTCATAAGTAAGATGAACACGATAACCACATACAACCAGATGGGACGGTATATTCGACTTAATATGCATTTCAACCGATCTGATACCATTATAACATTGCAGCTTATGTTGTGCAGACCAACGTTCATCTCGAATTGACCGAACGGTACCATAACCAAGCAAAGCTTCCTTGAGATAACTGTTTTCAACTTCAGGGGGTAAATTATAAACCCGAACTGTGGTATACGTAATTTCCGCATTTGAAACAGTAACACTGCTAACAGAACCATCTCTATGACGGAACGACACTTGCTCACCATGTTTAAGTAAAATCTTATCTAGCAAAACCGGGTTCAACAATTTCACAAAAAAGCAGTAAAGTTCTGTGTCAAAATAAGCCGTATGTACCTGGTCCGATGTAATGCCAATCGTATCCACAATCCATTCGTGAATTTCCAACGAAGTTGGTTGAACATTCCTGGTGGCCTTGTTAAACTGAAAACTGAGAGTACACTTCCACGAAAACAACCGGGAAGCCATAACACTTAATTAATTCGGCAAAAGCCGCTATACAACACAAGACACAACACAAACACTAAGGCGACGAAACAACGAAGAAAAGAAGACAAAGAAACGTCACACACAGAAAGTAAATAGTCACAACCCGAAGGAAACGGCGGATCGAATACACAGCACGTCCGATCGCAGTCGCGTCTCAAGCGGAACTCATGGGATCGAACCGGGGACCTTCTGCGTGTGAAGCAGAGGTGATAACCGCTACACTACGGAAACGACGGACCCGGGGAGTCCATCCTTGTTCACTCGAACTTGCCTCAGACTTTCTCTCGTTCGCGAATGCACACACGACAGTTCTTTTGTCAGCCTGGAACCCATCACAGCCGAGGGCTCAAGAAGTCTTCGGGGTGCTCGAGAGGGTGTCTGCCGTAGCACCCCTAACGAGATAGCGGCGTTTCGCGCAGTCGTTATTGCAAGTCATATCAGCAAAAGCAATCACTTTCTCAACAGCAGGCAGTGCGAGCCCAGCGGCAGCTCTACATGAAGGTACCAGTAGCCCAGGAAGGCCGCCGACCGCGGGAATTCGCGCCGGCCCCATCCCGCCAGCGTACACGAGACTTCCAGGGCACCCTGGACGACATCGATGGACTGGAATAATTGGCATTCGCCGTGTCACAGGGCTCGTTGGTCTAGGGGTATGATTCCTGCTTAGGGTGCAGGAGGTCCCGGGTTCAAATCCCGGACGAGTACTAGCGTTTTGTGCAAACTGATCGCACGTCAGTGGCTGAGTCAGCGCAAAAAGCTCGCCGTCAATATCAAATGAATTTCTTATTCGATGTGAGCAATTGACACTCGGGTCCGACGCGTGAAGGCGATTACGAAGGTTTCGGGTACAGATGGTAGCAGATGCATGTTAGTACGTCTTGCTTAAAGTGATGAAAAAGTGTTTCCGCCCGGGATCGAACCGGGGACCTTCTGCGTGTTAGGCAGACGTGATAACCGCTACACCACGGAAACTGCTTGTGTGCACCTTACTTCACAGACAACTTGTAGTGATGTTGCCATCGTAACTAAAAAATTCAATAAATGTGGTACTTGCAAAACGAAGGGACATGCAGCAGATCCACACACGACGTGGCTCATTGGAGGACAATACGACATAGGCAGGAAAATTGTGTTCCCGCCCGGGATCGAACCGGGGACCTTCTGCGTGTGAAGCAGAGGTGATAACCGCTACACTACGGAAACGACGGACACGGGGAGTCCATCCTTGTTCACTCGAATTTGCCTCAGACTTTCTCTCGTTCGCGAATGCACACACGACAGTTCTTTTGTCAGCCTGGAACCCATCACAGCCGAGGGCTCAAGAAGTCTTCGGGGTGCTCGAGAGGGTGTCTGCCGTAGCACCCCTAACGAGATAGCGGCGTTTCGCGCAGTCGTTATTGCAAGTCATATCAGCAAAAGCAATCACTTTCTCAACAGCAGGCAGTGCGAGCCCAGCGGCAGCTCTACATGAAGGTACCAGTAGCCCAGGAAGGCCGCCGACCGCGGGAATTCGCGCCGGCCCCATCCCGCCAGCGTACACGAGACTTCCAGGGCACCCTGGACGACATCGATGGACTGGAATAATTGGCATTCGCCGTGTCACAGGGCTCGTTGGTCTAGGGGTATGATTCCTGCTTAGGGTGCAGAAGGTCCCGGGTTCAAATCCCGGACGAGCCCTAGCGTTTTGTGCAAACTGATCGCACGTCAGTGGCTGAGTCAGCGCAAAAAGCTCGCCGTCAATATCAAATGAATTTCTTATTCGATGTGAGCAATTGACACTCGGGTCCGACGCGTGAAGGCGATTACGAAGGTTTCGGGTACAGATGGTAGCAGATGCATGTTAGTACGTCTTGCTTAAAGTGATGAAAAAGTGTTTCCGCCCGGGATCGAACCGGGGACCTTCTGCGTGTTAGGCAGACGTGATAACCGCTACACCACGGAAACTGCTTGTGTGCACCTTACTTCACAGACAACTTGTAGTGATGTTGCCATCGTAACTAAAAAATTCAATAAATGTGGTACTTGCAAAACGAAGGGACATGCAGCAGATCCACACACGACGTGGCTCATTGGAGGACAATACGACATAGGCAGGAAAATTGTGTTCCCGCCCGGGATCGAACCGGGGACCTTCTGCGTGTGAAGCAGAGGTGATAACCGCTACACTACGGAAACGACGGACACGGGGAGTCCATCCTTGTTCACTCGAATTTGCCTCAGACTTTCTCTCGTTCGCGAATGCACACACGACAGTTCTTTTGTCAGCCTGGAACCCATCACAGCCGAGGGCTCAAGAAGTCTTCGGGGTGCTCGAGAGGGTGTCTGCCGTAGCACCCCTAACGAGATAGCGGCGTTTCGCGCAGTCGTTATTGCAAGTCATATCAGCAAAAGCAATCACTTTCTCAACAGCAGGCAGTGCGAGCCCAGCGGCAGCTCTACATGAAGGTACCAGTAGCCCAGGAAGGCCGCCGACCGCGGGAATTCGCGCCGGCCCCATCCCGCCAGCGTACACGAGACTTCCAGGGCACCCTGGACGACATCGATGGACTGGAATAATTGGCATTCGCCGTGTCACAGGGCTCGTTGGTCTAGGGGTATGATTCCTGCTTAGGGTGCAGGAGGTCCCGGGTTCAAATCCCGGACGAGCCCTAGCGTTTTGTGCAAACTGATCGCACGTCAGTGGCTGAGTCAGCGCAAAAAGCTCGCCGTCAATATCAAATGAATTTCTTATTCGATGTGAGCAATTGACACTCGGGTCCGACGCGTGAAGGCGATTACGAAGGTTTCGGGTACAGATGGTAGCAGATGCATGTTAGTACGTCTTGCTTAAAGTGATGAAAAAGTGTTTCCGCCCGGGATCGAACCGGGGACCTTCTGCGTGTTAGGCAGACGTGATAACCGCTACACCACGGAAACTGCTTGTGTGCACCTTACTTCACAGACAACTTGTAGTGATGTTGCCATCGTAACTAAAAAATTCAATAAATGTGGTACTTGCAAAACGAAGGGACATGCAGCAGATCCACACACGACGTGGCTCATTGGAGGACAATACGACATAGGCAGGAAAATTGTGTTCCCGCCCGGGATCGAACCGGGGACCTTCTGCGTGTGAAGCAGAGGTGATAACCGCTACACTACGGAAACGACGGACACGGGGAGTCCATCCTTGTTCACTCGAATTTGCCTCAGACTTTCTCTCGTTCGCGAATGCACACACGACAGTTCTTTTGTCAGCCTGGAACCCATCACAGCCGAGGGCTCAAGAAGTCTTCGGGGTGCTCGAGAGGGTGTCTGCCGTAGCACCCCTAACGAGATAGCGGCGTTTCGCGCAGTCGTTATTGCAAGTCATATCAGCAAAAGCAATCACTTTCTCAACAGCAGGCAGTGCGAGCCCAGCGGCAGCTCTACATGAAGGTACCAGTAGCCCAGGAAGGCCGCCGACCGCGGGAATTCGCGCCGGCCCCATCCCGCCAGCGTACACGAGACTTCCAGGGCACCCTGGACGACATCGATGGACTGGAATAATTGGCATTCGCCGTGTCACAGGGCTCGTTGGTCTAGGGGTATGATTCCTGCTTAGGGTGCAGGAGGTCCCGGGTTCAAATCCCGGACGAGCCCTAGCGTTTTGTGCAAACTGATCGCACGTCAGTGGCTGAGTCAGCGCAAAAAGCTCGCCGTCAATATCAAATGAATTTCTTATTCGATGTGAGCAATTGACACTCGGGTCCGACGCGTGAAGGCGATTACGAAGGTTTCGGGTACAGATGGTAGCAGATGCATGTTAGTACGTCTTGCTTAAAGTGATGAAAAAGTGTTTCCGCCCGGGATCGAACCGGGGACCTTCTGCGTGTTAGGCAGACGTGATAACCGCTACACCACGGAAACTGCTTGTGTGCACCTTACTTCACAGACAACTTGTAGTGATGTTGCCATCGTAACTAAAAAATTCAATAAATGTGGTACTTGCAAAACGAAGGGACATGCAGCAGATCCACACACGACGTGGCTCATTGGAGGACAATACGACATAGGCAGGAAAATTGTGTTCCCGCCCGGGATCGAACCGGGGACCTTCTGCGTGTGAAGCAGAGGTGATAACCGCTACACTACGGAAACGACGGACACGGGGTGTCCATCCTTGTTCACTCGAATTTGCCTCAGACTTTCTCTCGTTCGCGAATGCACACACGACAGTTCTTTTGTCAGCCTGGAACCCATCACAGCCGAGGGCTCAAGAAGTCTTCGGGGTGCTCGAGAGGGTGTCTGCCGTAGCACCCCTAACGAGATAGCGGCGTTTCGCGCAGTCGTTATTGCAAGTCATATCAGCAAAAGCAATCACTTTCTCAACAGCAGGCAGTGCGAGCCCAGCGGCAGCTCTACATGAAGGTACCAGTAGCCCAGGAAGGCCGCCGACCGCGGGAATTCGCGCCGGCCCCATCCCGCCAGCGTACACGAGACTTCCAGGGCACCCTGGACGACATCGATGGACTGGAATAATTGGCATTCGCCGTGTCACAGGGCTCGTTGGTCTAGGGGTATGATTCCTGCTTAGGGTGCAGGAGGTCCCGGGTTCAAATCCCGGACGAGCCCTAGCGTTTTGTGCAAACTGATCGCACGTCAGTGGCTGAGTCAGCGCAAAAAGCTCGCCGTCAATATCAAATGAATTTCTTATTCGATGTGAGCAATTGACACTCGGGTCCGACGCGTGAAGGCGATTACGAAGGTTTCGGGTACAGATGGTAGCAGATGCATGTTAGTACGTCTTGCTTAAAGTGATGAAAAAGTGTTTCCGCCCGGGATCGAACCGGGGACCTTCTGCGTGTTAGGCAGACGTGATAACCGCTACACCACGGAAACTGCTTGTGTGCACCTTACTTCACAGACAACTTGTAGTGATGTTGCCATCGTAACTAAAAAATTCAATAAATGTGGTACTTGCAAAACGAAGGGACATGCAGCAGATCCACACACGACGTGGCTCATTGGAGGACAATACGACATAGGCAGGAAAATTGTGTTCCCGCCCGGGATCGAACCGGGGACCTTCTGCGTGTGAAGCAGAGGTGATAACCGCTACACTACGGAAACGACGGACACGGGGAGTCCATCCTTGTTCACTCGAATTTGCCTCAGACTTTCTCTCGTTCGCGAATGCACACACGACAGTTCTTTTGTCAGCCTGGAACCCATCACAGCCGAGGGCTCAAGAAGTCTTCGGGGTGCTCGAGAGGGTGTCTGCCGTAGCACCCCTAACGAGATAGCGGCGTTTCGCGCAGTCGTTATTGCAAGTCATATCAGCAAAAGCAATCACTTTCTCAACAGCAGGCAGTGCGAGCCCAGCGGCAGCTCTACATGAAGGTACCAGTAGCCCAGGAAGGCCGCCGACCGCGGGAATTCGCGCCGGCCCCATCCCGCCAGCGTACACGAGACTTCCAGGGCACCCTGGACGACATCGATGGACTGGAATAATTGGCATTCGCCGTGTCACACGGCTCGTTGGTCTAGGGGTATGATTCCTGCTTAGGGTGCAGGAGGTCCCGGGTTCAAATGCCGGACGAGCCCTAGCGTTTTGTGCAAACTGATCCCACGTCAGTGGCTGAGTCAGCGCAAAAAGCTCGCCGTCAATATCAAATGAATTTCTTATTCGATGTGAGCAATTGACACTCGGGTCCGACGCGTGAAGGCGATTACGAAGGTTTCGGGTACAGATGGTAGCAGATGCATGTTAGTACGTCTTGCTTAAAGTGATGAAAAAGTGTTTCCGCCCGGGATCGAACCGGGGACTTTCTGCGTGTTAGGCAGACGTGATAACCGCTACACCACGGAAACTGCTTGTGTGCACCTTACTTCACAGACAACTTGTAGTGATGTTGCCATCGTAACTAAAAAATTCAATAAATGTGGTACTTGCAAAACGAAGGGACATGCAGCAGATCCACACACGACGTGGCTCATTGGAGGACAATACGACATAGGCAGGAAAATTGTGTTCCCGCCCGGGATCGAACCGGGGACCTTCTGCGTGTGAAGCAGAGGTGATAACCGCTACACTACGGAAACGACGGACACGGGGAGTCCATCCTTGTTCACTCGAATTTGCCTCAGACTTTCTCTCGTTCGCGAATGCACACACGACAGTTCTTTTGTCAGCCTGGAACCCATCACAGCCGAGGGCTCAAGAAGTCTTCGGGGTGCTCGAGAGGGTGTCTGCCGTAGCACCCCTAACGAGATAGCGGCGTTTCGCGCAGTCGTTATTGCAAGTCATATCAGCAAAAGCAATCACTTTCTCAACAGCAGGCAGTGCGAGCCCAGCGGCAGCTCTACATGAAGGTACCAGTAGCCCAGGAAGGCCGCCGACCGCGGGAATTCGCGCCGGCCCCATCCCGCCAGCGTACACGAGACTTCCAGGGCACCCTGGACGACATCGATGGACTGGAATAATTGGCATTCGCCGTGTTACAGGGCTCGTTGGTCTAGGGGTATGATTCCTGCTTAGGGTGCAGGAGGTCCCGGGTTCAAATCCCGGACGAGCCCTAGCGTTTTGTGCAAACTGATCGCACGTCAGTGGCTGAGTCAGCGCAAAAAGCTCGCCGTCAATATCAAATGAATTTCTTATTCGATGTGAGCAATTGACACTCGGGTCCGACGCGTGAAGGCGATTACGAAGGTTTCGGGTACAGATGGTAGCAGATGCATGTTAGTACGTCTTGCTTAAAGTGATGAAAAAATGTTTCCGCCCGGGATCGAACCGGGGACCTTCTGCGTGTTAGGCAGACGTGATAACCGCTACACCACGGAAACTGCTTGTGTGCACCTTACTTCACAGACAACTTGTAGTGATGTTGCCATCGTAACTAAAAAATTCAATAAATGTGGTACTTGCAAAACGAAGGGACATGCAGCAGATCCACACACGACGTGGCTCATTGGAGGACAATACGACATAGGCAGGAAAATTCTGTTCCCGCCAGGGATCGAACCGGGGACCTTCTGCGTGTGAAGCAGAGGTGATAACCGCTACACTACGGAAACGACGGACACGGGGAGTCCATCCTTGTTCACTCGAATTTGCCTCAGACTTTCTCTCGTTCGCGAATGCACACACGACAGTTCTTTTGTCAGCCTGGAACCCATCACAGCCGAGGGCTCAAGAAGTCTTCGGGGTGCTCGAGAGGGTGTCTGCCGTAGCACCCCTAACGAGATAGCGGCGTTTCGCGCAGTCGTTATTGCAAGTCATATCAGCAAAAGCAATCACTTTCTCAACAGCAGGCAGTGCGAGCCCAGCGGCAGCTCTACATGAAGGTACCAGTAGCCCAGGAAGGCCGCCGACCGCGGGAATTCGCGCCGGCCCCATCCCGCCAGCGTACACGAGACTTCCAGGGCACCCTGGACGACATCGATGGACTGGAATAATTGGCATTCGCCGTGTTACAGGGCTCGTTGGTCTAGGGGTATGATTCCTGCTTAGGGTGCAGGAGGTCCCGGGTTCAAATCCCGGACGAGCCCTAGCGTTTTGTGCAAACTGATCGCACGTCAGTGGCTGAGTCAGCGCAAAAAGCTCGCCGTCAATATCAAATGAATTTCTTATTCGATGTGAGCAATTGACACTCGGGTCCGACGCGTGAAGGCGATTACGAAGGTTTCGGGTACAGATGGTAGCAGATGCATGTTAGTACGTCTTGCTTAAAGTGATGAAAAAGTGTTTCCGCCCGGGATCGAACCGGGGACCTTCTGCGTGTTAGGCAGACGTGATAACCGCTACACCACGGAAACTGCTTGTGTGCACCTTACTTCACAGACAACTTGTAGTGATGTTGCCATCGTAACTAAAAAATTCAATAAATGTGGTACTTGCAAAACGAAGGGACATGCAGCAGATCCACACACGACGTGGCTCATTGGAGGACAATACGACATAGGCAGGAAAATTCTGTTCCCGCCAGGGATCGAACCGGGGACCTTCTGCGTGTGAAGCAGAGGTGATAACCGCTACACTACGGAAACGACGGACACGGGGAGTCCATCCTTGTTCACTCGAATTTGCCTCAGACTTTCTCTCGTTCGCGAATGCACACACGACAGTTCTTTTGTCAGCCTGGAACCCATCACAGCCGAGGGCTCAAGAAGTCTTCGGGGTGCTCGAGAGGGTGTCTGCCGTAGCACCCCTAACGAGATAGCGGCGTTTCGCGCAGTCGTTATTGCAAGTCATATCAGCAAAAGCAATCACTTTCTCAACAGCAGGCAGTGCGAGCCCAGCGGCAGCTCTACATGAAGGTACCAGTAGCCCAGGAAGGCCGCCGACCGCGGGAATTCGCGCCGGCCCCATCCCGCCAGCGTACACGAGACTTCCAGGGCACCCTGGACGACATCGATGGACTGGAATAATTGGCATTCGCCGTGTTACAGGGCTCGTTGGTCTAGGGGTATGATTCCTGCTTAGGGTGCAGGAGGTCCCGGGTTCAAATCCCGGACGAGCCCTAGCGTTTTGTGCAAACTGATCGCACGTCAGTGGCTGAGTCAGCGCAAAAAGCTCGCCGTCAATATCAAATGAATTTCTTATTCGATGTGAGCAATTGACACTCGGGTCCGACGCGTGAAGGCGATTACGAAGGTTTCGGGTACAGATGGTAGCAGATGCATGTTAGTACGTCTTGCTTAAAGTGATGAAAAAGTGTTTCCGCCCGGGATCGAACCGGGGACCTTCTGCGTGTGAAGCAGACGTGATAACCGCTACACTACGGAAACGACGGACACGGGGAGTCCATCCTTGTTCACTCGAATTTGCCTCAGACTTTCTCTCGTTCGCGAATGCACACACGACAGTTCTTTTGTCAGCCTGGAACCCATCACAGCCGAGGGCTCAAGAAGTCTTCGGGGTGCTCGAGAGGGTGTCTGCCGTAGCACCCCTAACGAGATAGCGGCGTTTCGCGCAGTCGTTATTGCAAGTCATATCAGCAAAAGCAATCACTTTCTCAACAGCAGGCAGTGCGAGCCCAGCGGCAGCTCTACATGAAGGTACCAGTAGCCCAGGAAGGCCGCCGACCGCGGGAATTCGCGCCGGCCCCATCCCGCCAGCGTACACGAGACTTCCAGGGCACCCTGGACGACATCGATGGACTGGAATAATTGGCATTCGCCGTGTTACAGGGCTCGTTGGTCTAGGGGTATGATTCCTGCTTAGGGTGCAGGAGGTCCCGGGTTCAAATCCCGGACGAGCCCTAGCGTTTTGTGCAAACTGATCGCACGTCAGTGGCTGAGTCAGCGCAAAAAGCTCGCCGTCAATATCAAATGAATTTCTTATTCGATGTGAGCAATTGACACTCGGGTCCGACGCGTGAAGGCGATTACGAAGGTTTCGGGTACAGATGGTAGCAGATGCATGTTAGTACGTCTTGCTTAAAGTGATGAAAAAGTGTTTCCGCCCGGGATCGAACCGGGGACCTTCTGCGTGTTAGGCAGACGTGATAACCGCTACACCACGGAAACTGCTTGTGTGCACCTTACTTCACAGACAACTTGTAGTGATGTTGCCATCGTAACTAAAAAATTCAATAAATGTGGTACTTGCAAAACGAAGGGACATGCAGCAGATCCACACACGACGTGGCTCATTGGAGGACAATACGACATAGGCAGGAAAATTGTGTTCCCGCCCGGGATCGAACCGGGGACCTTCTGCGTGTGAAGCAGAGGTGATAACCGCTACACTACGGAAACGACGGACACGGGGTGTCCATCCTTGTTCACTCGAATTTGCCTCAGACTTTCTCTCGTTCGCGAATGCACACACGACAGTTCTTTTGTCAGCCTGGAACCCATCACAGCCGAGGGCTCAAGAAGTCTTCGGGGTGCTCGAGAGGGTGTCTGCCGTAGCACCCCTAACGAGATAGCGGCGTTTCGCGCAGTCGTTATTGCAAGTCATATCAGCAAAAGCAATCACTTTCTCAACAGCAGGCAGTGCGAGCCCAGCGGCAGCTCTACATGAAGGTACCAGTAGCCCAGGAAGGCCGCCGACCGCGGGAATTCGCGCCGGCCCCATCCCGCCAGCGTACACGAGACTTCCAGGGCACCCTGGACGACATCGATGGACTGGAATAATTGGCATTCGCCGTGTTACAGGGCTCGTTGGTCTAGGGGTATGATTCCTGCTTAGGGTGCAGGAGGTCCCGGGTTCAAATCCCGGACGAGCCCTAGCGTTTTGTGCAAACTGATCGCACGTCAGTGGCTGAGTCAGCGCAAAAAGCTCGCCGTCAATATCAAATGAATTTCTTATTCGATGTGAGCAATTGACACTCGGGTCCGACGCGTGAAGGCGATTACGAAGGTTTCGGGTACAGATGGTAGCAGATGCATGTTAGTACGTCTTGCTTAAAGTGATGAAAAAGTGTTTCCGCCCGGGATCGAACCGGGGACCTTCTGCGTGTTAGGCAGACGTGATAACCGCTACACCACGGAAACTGCTTGTGTGCACCTTACTTCACAGACAACTTGTAGTGATGTTGCCATCGTAACTAAAAAATTCAATAAATGTGGTACTTGCAAAACGAAGGGACATGCAGCAGATCCACACACGACGTGGCTCATTGGAGGACAATACGACATAGGCAGGAAAATTGTGTTCCCGCCCGGGATCGAACCGGGGACCTTCTGCGTGTGAAGCAGAGGTGATAACCGCTACACTACGGAAACGACGGACACGGGGTGTCCATCCTTGTTCACTCGAATTTGCCTCAGACTTTCTCTCGTTCGCGAATGCACACACGACAGTTCTTTTGTCAGCCTGGAACCCATCACAGCCGAGGGCTCAAGAAGTCTTCGGGGTGCTCGAGAGGGTGTCTGCCGTAGCACCCCTAACGAGATAGCGGCGTTTCGCGCAGTCGTTATTGCAAGTCATATCAGCAAAAGCAATCACTTTCTCAACAGCAGGCAGTGCGAGCCCAGCGGCAGCTCTACATGAAGGTACCAGTAGCCCAGGAAGGCCGCCGACCGCGGGAATTCGCGCCGGCCCCATCCCGCCAGCGTACACGAGACTTCCAGGGCACCCTGGACGACATCGATGGACTGGAATAATTGGCATTCGCCGTGTCACAGGGCTCGTTGGTCTAGGGGTATGATTCCTGCTTAGGGTGCAGGAGGTCCCGGGTTCAAATCCCGGACGAGCCCTAGCGTTTTGTGCAAACTGATCGCACGTCAGTGGCTGAGTCAGCGCAAAAAGCTCGCCGTCAATATCAAATGAATTTCTTATTCGATGTGAGCAATTGACACTCGGGTCCGACGCGTGAAGGCGATTACGAAGGTTTCGGGTACAGATGGTAGCAGATGCATGTTAGTACGTCTTGCTTAAAGTGATGAAAAAGTGTTTCCGCCCGGGATCGAACCGGGGACCTTCTGCGTGTTAGGCAGACGTGATAACCGCTACACCACGGAAACTGCTTGTGTGCACCTTACTTCACAGACAACTTGTAGTGATGTTGCCATCGTAACTAAAAAATTCAATAAATGTGGTACTTGCAAAACGAAGGGACATGCAGCAGATCCACACACGACGTGGCTCATTGGAGGACAATACGACATAGGCAGGAAAATTGTGTTCCCGCCCGGGATTTTTTTTTTTTTTTTTTTTTTTTTTTTTTTTTTTTTTTTTTTTTATGTATGACCCAGTGCAGCTCGGTGGAGGCGCGTTGGGCAGGGGTCGAAACCCGAGGCCTGGCCATGACGTCTCCTCCTCCCTGCACTGAAGCACAGTGGCACCAATACGTAGTAATTGTCCGTGGTTCGGAGTCTCATGATACTGATATGTGGACACGGGGCTTATTTATGCGTTGTCTATCTAAACAGGTAAAAGCTTGGCAGGAAGGCAAAATAACTAAGAGCTAGCGTGAATGTCTCCCCTATCATGAAGTGAGATCAGTATCCCCCTATACCGGTGCCATTAATGCAACTGGCGCAGGAGCGAGCAATAGAAGTGGAAACTTAACCAATCCCCTGCTTTTCGAAAACAATACTGAGCATGTTCGCAAAGTCCCTCTTAAGATGTGGGAAAGATTGTTGCGTCCAGTACTCATGAAGCATGTAACCAGTAAACGAAATAAAATCGGAAATACCATCACCATCAACCACTGCAAAAATGTAACGGCCAAGAAGCCACATAATGGTGTTGTTCTTTGTCCGGGGATAAAAAACCGTGTCCGGCCAGCAGAGAATATCAGTTGTAAAAGCTGATTCCGAGCTTCTGGTGAGTAACGCCAATTGTCGGCGCAGCCAGTACCACATGCGAAGACGGTCAGCGCAGGTAAATCGATGTGGGAGTGTATCAATACAACCACACGTTTGACAAAGCGGAGTGACACTTAAACCTATACGATGAAGTCGTTCGTTCGTAGGAATCAGCTGATTAACTACCTTATACCATAGGGAGGCAACAGTTGCGGAATGAACGGGTAAGCTGATATTCGTCCATATGTTACGCCAATGAAAACGGGGATATTGTAAAACAATCGGGATGGAAGAAGAAGACCTGTGCCATTTGTCAAGCAGTGTTCGCGTAGTAAAAACAGGACTACGTTGTAAGTGGAGATCCAGATAACTAATCTCAATATAGAAGTCCCGAACATGCCGTAGCTTCGCATTTAGAGGCCCTACGTTAACAGGCGGTGACAAGCTCGCAGGACGAACGACATGGAATAATCGCGAAGTAACAGTCGGGGACTCAGAAAATAAAAGATGGAGGGTGCGCTTAACATAAAGGGCAGCAGCCTTGACACGGACATCGGTGAACGACAAGCCGCCCTCAAGACGCGGCTTCGTAAGAACATCACGACGTAATTTAAAAATGTGCCCCCGCCAAATATATCTGTGAATAAGCTGGACCATTTTTGCACCCTGCATTCTGGGAAGCGGAAACAACTGAGCAACATAATATACTTTACATAAAACATAAGTGTCTAATACATGCTTTTTTTGCAGTATCGGTATCGAACGCCATGAGTGTTCGAATAAAACACCTTGAAGCTTGGAAATGGCCACTTGCCAATTTTTCGCAGCCATACGAAGAGGACACCGTTCAAGATAGATACCTAAATGTGTATGATGTTCAACAGCCGTAACCCACGGAACAACCACATGTTCGAAGCCCCGCAAATTCAAGAGTTTGCTTTTACGGGGGTTGATACGAGAACCTGAGGCCGCAGAAAATTTATCTAGTTCCATTTTCAACGGCGGCACTTCTGCGGTGGAACGAAGCAAAACAACCAAATCATCAGCATAAGCTGTTGCTGTCAGGGTAACCCCAGAGATCGTAAGACCACGAAGTGTCGAGTTGAGACGTGTGAGGAGTGGTTGAAGGGAGAGAGCATAAAGGGTCATGGATAAAGGGCTACCTTGCGGGACGCCACGTTTAATATCAATGACCTTCGTCAGCTGTCCATTAATGTCAATCTTAGCAGAAATGCCAGTCGCCATATTCTTAAGAACCAGCAGCGCCTTCTCATTAAAACCGAGTCGGCGCAGCAGAAGCTCTAAAAACGAATGGGACACACGATCAAAAGCCTTACTAAAATCAACAAATAAAAGCGCACAGGAAATATTGGTGACAGCGACAATCGACACAATATCACGATACCCCGCCAGAGGCGTCAAGATGGAGCGCCCTGGAAAGCAGCTTTGACAAGGAGTTATCACAGGTGTAAGCAAGAGGGATAGACGTGCATTAACAGCCCTAGCAGCCGTCTTATAATCAAAATTTAAAAGGGTTAAAGGACGAAAGTCACTAGCTGTCTTCAAACCAGCAGATTTCGGTATCAGGACAACCGTACCTCTCTTGAAATCGGCTGGAATTGTGCCACCATTCAAAATTTCATTTACTATATCCGTAAAAACAGGCCCTATAATAGTCCAAAAGCGAACAAAAAACTCCTTAGGAAGGCCATCCGGACCAGGAGATTTGTGAGATGGTGAACAAGCAATGAAAGCTGAAATTTCGTCTGCAGTAAAAGGAGCTAAAAATTCCATATTATGGTCCTCTGTTAAAACTGATGGGATAGCAGTTAAAATCTCGTCAACATCAAGCGGATCAGAATCAGCCACAGCATATAAGGTCTCATAGTAGCAGGTAAGTTCATGGGTTATTTGATTCTGTAAGGTAAGCCGGCGACCATCAGCTGCCATAAGGCCGTCAATCAATACACGTCGACGGTTCTTGTGGTGACGAAACAGATGGTACATGGAAGTCATTTCATGTGCTAAGGTGGACGGCGGTTTAGATTTAATCTTCAATCCTTCCATCTGAAGCCGTTTAATACTAAGGAGCTTGGCTTTAATTTTCCGAACCTCAGAAAGGTGGGCACATGTCATTCGAGAAGTATCATAAAGTTCGCGAAGCACCGAATAATAATACTCAAAAGTCAGTTTCAGATCTCGCGCTCTGTGATAACTGTAGGACATTAAAGTGCGACGTAGTTTTGGCTTCGCACAGTGGATCCACCAGTGAAGCTTAGACGGATAGTATCGCAGAGAACGTAAACACATGTCCCACGCCGTCTGTATTAGAGGTTCGATGTCAGGGTCATCGAGCAAGGAGACATTTAATTTCCACAGCGGCCGATAAAGTTTAAGAGGCTGACGCTCCAAATTAATGATAACCGCAAGGGCACAATGATCCGTAAAACTGGCTGGAATAACATCTACATTTAAAACAGAAACACTAAGGGGATCAGAAATATACAATCGGTCCAGTCGACTACTTGACGTGGCAGTAAAAAATGTAAATTTTACTAAAGTGGGGTGTTTAACCTCCCACGCATCGCGTAGTCGTAGTTGACGTACAAGAGAATGTAGCTCGAAACAATAATTAAAATGAGGGGATTGGTCCTTAGCTTGTAATACACAATTAAAATCACCCCCCAATATCAAAGTCGCAGGATTTTTGCGTAAAAGATAAATCAGATCCTCTTTATAAAAACGAGACCTTTCCTGCCGTTTGCTGGAACCAGAGGGGGCGTAAATATTAACCAAGGTGGTGTCAAATAACCGACAACCAATACCCCTTCCCGAGTCTAAGAGCTCAATTTCGGTAACGGGGATACCGTCACGAATTAGTAAGGCAGTACCTGTGGAAAACTCAGGCGCAAAATTTATAATAGTGCGAAAGCCAGGAACAAACAGGTGTGCAACGGAGACTTCCTGCAGGAAAACAACATCAGCTGCAGAGTCATAAATGAACTGCTGCAGAGACGCTAACTTCAGAGCAGATTGAATGCTATTTATATTTAAGGTAATAAACGTGTACGCCTGCAACATCAACCAAAAAAGGGAAAATGAACCCTAATTACACCACATTAGAAGCAACTACATCCAGATCATCAACATCAGACATGGCAGAGGGTGATTGCCCGGAATCAACGGAATCAGAGTCATCCTTTGCATGCTTGTGTTTTTTCCGCACCGCGTGAAGATTGGGGGGCACTTTCACCCGACGGCGTATCTGATGCACACCAGATTCAAGAGCAGGTGGAGTGGGGGGTTCGAGATCAGGCACGTCAACCAAGGCATCCGAAGGATTATCAGGGCGAGAGGAATCAGAAGAAGGAGCAAGCAAGGGGAAAACTGTATCAGGAACATCGGCACCGGCATCAGAAGGTGTAGGTATTGGAAGTGTAGGAGGTGGAGAGATAGGTTTGGAATCCGCTGAAGCGGAGCGCGCAGTTCTAGAAGCGATTTTCCGACAAACAGCTGTCTGCACCGAAGTGTCGTCAACATGTTGTGATGCCTGTGTCGGGTGGGATGTCAACACCACCTCGACCGAACGTTGGGGCTCTTGCGCCGACAGCGTGGCAGCAGGTTTGACGTCATCAGGCAAAGCAGGAGACACAGTGGGAACAGAATCCAAAACAATCATGGGAGATTCCGGAATTCTCTCGTCAGATTCGCAAACCGGCTGCGAAACAGCAGCTTCGTCATCAGTGCTACCGGTATCACTAGCACGACGGCGTTTGTTATTGGAAACAGACGGGATCGGTGTAGAAGCAGCCGATACATCTGGGCGAGTGGGTAACGGGGGAAAACCTGCATCAGAGGAAGGTGTCAGTTGTTGTGAAGAATCTACTGCAGGAGGCTGACACGAGACAGTGGAGGAAGCTGCTGGCACAAGATCGGCAACCGTTAATTTGCGGCGTTGTGCTAGCCCATTTTTAAGCACAAACACCCGCTTAGGGCAATTAGCACGAACATGACCATTTTCATTACATAGAAAACACGTACCAACTTGCCCCTCATAAGTAAGATGAACACGATAACCACATACAACCAGATGGGACGGTATATTCGACTTAATATGCATTTCAACCGATCTGATACCATTATAACATTGCAGCTTATGTTGTGCAGACCAACGTTCATCTCGAATTGACCGAACGGTACCATAACCAAGCAAAGCTTCCTTGAGATAACTGTTTTCAACTTCAGGGGGTAAATTATAAACCCGAACTGTGGTATACGTAATTTCCGCATTTGAAACAGTAACACTGCTAACAGAACCATCTCTATGACGGAACGACACTTGCTCACCATGTTTAAGTAAAATCTTATCTAGCAAAACCGGGTTCAACAATTTCACAAAAAAGCAGTAAAGTTCTGTGTCAAAATAAGCCGTATGTACCTGGTCCGATGTAATGCCAATCGTATCCACAATCCATTCGTGAATTTCCAACGAAGTTGGTTGAACATTCCTGGTGGCCTTGTTAAACTGAAAACTGAGAGTACACTTCCACGAAAACAACCGGGAAGCCATAACACTTAATTAATTCGGCAAAAGCCGCTATACAACACAAGACACAACACAAACACTAAGGCGACGAAACAACGAAGAAAAGAAGACAAAGAAACGTCACACACAGAAAGTAAATAGTCACAACCCGAAGGAAACGGCGGATCGAATACACAGCACGTCCGATCGCAGTCGCGTCTCAAGCGGAACTCATGGGATCGAACCGGGGACCTTCTGCGTGTGAAGCAGAGGTGATAACCGCTACACTACGGAAACGACGGACCCGGGGAGTCCATCCTTGTTCACTCGAACTTGCCTCAGACTTTCTCTCGTTCGCGAATGCACACACGACAGTTCTTTTGTCAGCCTGGAACCCATCACAGCCGAGGGCTCAAGAAGTCTTCGGGGTGCTCGAGAGGGTGTCTGCCGTAGCACCCCTAACGAGATAGCGGCGTTTCGCGCAGTCGTTATTGCAAGTCATATCAGCAAAAGCAATCACTTTCTCAACAGCAGGCAGTGCGAGCCCAGCGGCAGCTCTACATGAAGGTACCAGTAGCCCAGGAAGGCCGCCGACCGCGGGAATTCGCGCCGGCCCCATCCCGCCAGCGTACACGAGACTTCCAGGGCACCCTGGACGACATCGATGGACTGGAATAATTGGCATTCGCCGTGTCACAGGGCTCGTTGGTCTAGGGGTATGATTCCTGCTTAGGGTGCAGGAGGTCCCGGGTTCAAATCCCGGACGAGTACTAGCGTTTTGTGCAAACTGATCGCACGTCAGTGGCTGAGTCAGCGCAAAAAGCTCGCCGTCAATATCAAATGAATTTCTTATTCGATGTGAGCAATTGACACTCGGGTCCGACGCGTGAAGGCGATTACGAAGGTTTCGGGTACAGATGGTAGCAGATGCATGTTAGTACGTCTTGCTTAAAGTGATGAAAAAGTGTTTCCGCCCGGGATCGAACCGGGGACCTTCTGCGTGTTAGGCAGACGTGATAACCGCTACACCACGGAAACTGCTTGTGTGCACCTTACTTCACAGACAACTTGTAGTGATGTTGCCATCGTAACTAAAAAATTCAATAAATGTGGTACTTGCAAAACGAAGGGACATGCAGCAGATCCACACACGACGTGGCTCATTGGAGGACAATACGACATAGGCAGGAAAATTGTGTTCCCGCCCGGGATCGAACCGGGGACCTTCTGCGTGTGAAGCAGAGGTGATAACCGCTACACTACGGAAACGACGGACACGGGGAGTCCATCCTTGTTCACTCGAACTTGCCTCAGACTTTCTCTCGTTCGCGAATGCACACACGACAGTTCTTTTGTCAGCCTGGAACCCATCACAGCCGAGGGCTCAAGAAGTCTTCGGGGTGCTCGAGAGGGTGTCTGCCGTAGCACCCCTAACGAGATAGCGGCGTTTCGCGCAGTCGTTATTGCAAGTCATATCAGCAAAAGCAATCACTTTCTCAACAGCAGGCAGTGCGAGCCCAGCGGCAGCTCTACATGAAGGTACCAGTAGCCCAGGAAGGCCGCCGACCGCGGGAATTCGCGCCGGCCCCATCCCGCCAGCGTACACGAGACTTCCAGGGCACCCTGGACGACATCGATGGACTGGAATAATTGGCATTCGCCGTGTCACAGGGCTCGTTGGTCTAGGGGTATGATTCCTGCTTAGGGTGCAGGAGGTCCCGGGTTCAAATCCCGGACGAGTACTAGCGTTTTGTGCAAACTGATCGCACGTCAGTGGCTGAGTCAGCGCAAAAAGCTCGCCGTCAATATCAAATGAATTTCTTATTCGATGTGAGCAATTGACACTCGGGTCCGACGCGTGAAGGCGATTACGAAGGTTTCGGGTACAGATGGTAGCAGATGCATGTTAGTACGTCTTGCTTAAAGTGATGAAAAAGTGTTTCCGCCCGGGATCGAACCGGGGACATTCTGCGTGTTAGGCAGACGTGATAACCGCTACACCACGGAAACTGCTTGTATGCACCTTACTTCACAGACAACTTGTAGTGATGTTGCCATCGTAACTAAAAAATTCAATAAATGTGGTACTTGCAAAACGAAGGGACATGCAGCAGATCCACACACGACGTGGCTCATTGGAGGACAATACGACATAGGCAGGAAAATTGTGTTCCCGCCCGGGATCGAACCGGGGACCTTCTGCGTGTGAAGCAGAGGTGATAACCGCTACACTACGGAAACGACGGACACGGGGAGTCCATCCTTGTTCACTCGAATTTGCCTCAGACTTTCTCTCGTTCGCGAATGCACACACGACAGTTCTTTTGTCAGCCTGGAACCCATCACAGCCGAGGGCTCAAGAAGTCTTCGGGGTGCTCGAGAGGGTGTCTGCCGTAGCACCCCTAACGAGATAGCGGCGTTTCGCGCAGTCGTTATTGCAAGTCATATCAGCAAAAGCAATCACTTTCTCAACAGCAGGCAGTGCGAGCCCAGCGGCAGCTCTACATGAAGGTACCAGTAGCCCAGGAAGGCCGCCGACCGCGGGAATTCGCGCCGGCCCCATCCCGCCAGCGTACACGAGACTTCCAGGGCACCCTGGACGACATCGATGGACTGGAATAATTGGCATTCGCCGTGTCACAGGGCTCGTTGGTCTAGGGGTATGATTCCTGCTTAGGGTGCAGGAGGTCCCGGGTTCAAATCCCGGACGAGCCCTAGCGTTTTGTGCAAACTGATCGCACGTCAGTGGCTGAGTCAGCGCAAAAAGCTCGCCGTCAATATCAAATGAATTTCTTATTCGATGTGAGCAATTGACACTCGGGTCCGACGCGTGAAGGCGATTACGAAGGTTTCGGGTACAGATGGTAGCAGATGCATGTTAGTACGTCTTGCTTAAAGTGATGAAAAAGTGTTTCCGCCTGGGATAGAACCGGGGACCTTCTGCGTGTTAGGCAGACGTGATAACCGCTACACCACGGAAACTGCTTGTGTGCACCTTACTTCACAGACAACTTGTAGTGATGTTGCCATCGTAACTAAAAAATTCAATAAATGTGGTACTTGCAAAACGAAGGGACATGCAGCAGATCCACACACGACGTGGCTCATTGGAGGACAATACGACATAGGCAGGAAAATTGTGTTCCCGCCCGGGATCGAACCGGGGACCTTCTGCGTGTGAAGCAGAGGTGATAACCGCTACACTACGGAAACGACGGACCCGGGGAGTCCATCCTTGTTCACTCGAACTTGCCTCAGACTTTCTCTCGTTCGCGAATGCACACACGACAGTTCTTTTGTCAGCCTGGAACCCATCACAGCCGAGGGCTCAAGAAGTCTTCGGGGTGCTCGAGAGGGTGTCTGCCGTAGCACCCCTAACGAGATAGCGGCGTTTCGCGCAGTCGTTATTGCAAGTCATATCAGCAAAAGCAATCACTTTCTCAACAGCAGGCAGTGTGAGCCCAGCGGCAGCTCTACATGAAGGTACCAGTAGCCCAGGAAGGCCGCCGACCGCGGGAATTCGCGCCGGCCCCATCCCGCCAGCGTACACGAGACTTCCAGGGCACCCTGGACGACATCGATGGACTGGAATAATTGGCATTCGCCGTGTCACAGGGCTCGTTGGTCTAGGGGTATGATTCCTGCTTAGGGTGCAGGAGGTCCCGGGTTCAAATCCCGGACGAGCCCTAGCGTTTTGTGCAAACTGATCGCACGTCAGTGGCTGAGTCAGCGCATAAAGCTCGCCGTCAATATCAAATGAATTTCTTATTCGATGTGAGCAATTGACACTCGGGTCCGACGCGTGAAGGCGATTACGAAGGTTTCGGGTACAGATGGTAGCAGATGCATGTTAGTACGTCTTGCTTAAAGTGATGAAAAAGTGTTTCCGCCCGGGATCGAAGCGGGGACCTTCTGCGTGTTAGGCAGACGTGATAACCGCTACACCACGGAAACTGCTTGTGTGCACCTTACTTCACAGACAACTTGTAGTGATGTTGCCATCGTAACTAAAAAATTCAGTAAATGTGGTACTTGCAAAACGAAGGGACATGCAGCAGATCCACACACGACGTGGCTCATTGGAGGACAATACGACATAGGCAGGAAAATTGTGTTCCCGCCCGGGATCGAACCGGGGACCTTCTGCGTGTGAAGCAGACGTGATAACCGCTACACTACTGAAACGACGGACCCGGGGAGTCCATCCTTGTTCACTCGAACTTGCCTCAGACTTTCTCTCGTTCGCGAATGCACACACGACAGTTCTTTTGTCAGCCTGGAACCCATCACAGCCGAGGGCTCAAGAAGTCTTCGGGGTGCTCGACAGGGTGTCTGCCGTAGCACCCCTAACGAGATAGCGGCGTTTCGCGCAGTCGTTATTGCAAGACATATCAGCAAAAGCAATCACTTTCTCAACAGCAGGCAGTGCGAGCCCAGCGGCAGCTCTACATGAAGGTACCAGTAGCCCAGGAAGGCCGCCGACCGCGGGAATTCGCGTCGGCCCCATCCCGCCAGCGTACACGAGACTTCCAGGGCACCCTGGACGACATCGATGGACTGGAATAATTGGCATTCGCCGTGTCACAGGGCTCGTTGGTCTAGGGGTATGATTCCTGCTTAGGGTGCAGGAGGTCCCGGGTTCAAATCCCGGACGAGCCCTAGCGTTTTGTGCAAACTGATCGCACGTCAGTGGCTGAGTCAGCGCATAAAGCTCGCCGTCAATATCAAATGAATTTCTTATTCGATGTGAGCAATTGACACTCGGGTCCGACGCGTGAAGGCGATTACGAAGGTTTCGGGTACAGATGGTAGCAGATGCATGTTAGTACGTCTTGCTTAAAGTGATGAAAAAGTGTTTCCGCCCGGGATCGAACCGGGAACCTTCTGCGTGTTAGGCAGACGTGATAACCGCTACACCACGGAAACTGCTTGTGTGCACTTTACTTCACAGACAACTTGTAGTGATGTTGCCATCGTAACTAAAAAATTCAATAAATGTGGTACTTGCGAAACGAAGGGACATGCAGCAGATCCACACACGACGTGGCTCATTGGAGGACAATACGACATAGGCAGGAAAATTGTGTTCCCGCCCGGGATCGAACCGGGGACCTTCTGCGTGTGAAGCAGAGGTGATAACCGCTACACTACGGAAACGACGGACACGGGGAGTCCATCCTTGTTCACTCGAACTTGCCTCAGACTTTCTCTCGTTCGCGAATGCACACACGACAGTTCTTTTGTCAGCCTGGAACCCATCACAGCCGAGGGCTCAAGAAGTCTTCGGGGTGCTCGAGAGGGTGTCTGCCGTAGCACCCCTAACGAGATAGCGGCGTTTCGCGCAGTCGTTATTGCAAGTCATATCAGCAAAAGCAATCACTTTCTCAACAGCAGGCAGTGTGAGCCCAGCGGCAGCTCTACATGAAGGTACCAGTAGCCCAGGAAGGCCGCCGACCGCGGGAATTCGCGCCGGCCCCATCCCGCCAGCGTACACGAGACTTCCAGGGCACCCTGGACGACATCGATGGACTGGAATAATTGGCATTCGCCGTGTCACAGGGCTCGTTGGTCTAGGGGTATGATTCCTGCTTAGGGTGCAGGAGGTCCCGGGTTCAAATCCCGGACGAGCCCTAGCGTTTTGTGCAAACTGATCGCACGTCAGTGGCTGAGTCAGCGCATAAAGCTCGCCGTCAATATCAAATGAATTTCTTATTCGATGTGAGCAATTGACACTCGGGTCCGACGCGTGAAGGCGATTACGAAGGTTTCGGGTACAGATGGTAGCAGATGCATGTTAGTACGTCTTGCTTAAAGTGATGAAAAAGTGTTTCCGCCCGGGATCGAAGCGGGGACCTTCTGCGTGTTAGGCAGACGTGATAACCGCTACACCACGGAAACTGCTTGTGTGCACCTTACTTCACAGACAACTTGTAGTGATGTTGCCATCGTAACTAAAAAATTCAGTAAATGTGGTACTTGCAAAACGAAGGGACATGCAGCAGATCCACACACGACGTGGCTCATTGGAGGACAATACGACATAGGCAGGAAAATTGTGTTCCCGCCCGGGATCGAACCGGGGACCTTCTGCGTGTGAAGCAGACGTGATAACCGCTACACTACTGAAACGACGGACCCGGGGAGTCCATCCTTGTTCACTCGAACTTGCCTCAGACTTTCTCTCGTTCGCGAATGCACACACGACAGTTCTTTTGTCAGCCTGGAACCCATCACAGCCGAGGGCTCAAGAAGTCTTCGGGGTGCTCGACAGGGTGTCTGCCGTAGCACCCCTAACGAGATAGCGGCGTTTCGCGCAGTCGTTATTGCAAGACATATCAGCAAAAGCAATCACTTTCTCAACAGCAGGCAGTGCGAGCCCAGCGGCAGCTCTACATGAAGGTACCAGTAGCCCAGGAAGGCCGCCGACCGCGGGAATTCGCGTCGGCCCCATCCCGCCAGCGTACACGAGACTTCCAGGGCACCCTGGACGACATCGATGGACTGGAATAATTGGCATTCGCCGTGTCACAGGGCTCGTTGGTCTAGGGGTATGATTCCTGCTTAGGGTGCAGGAGGTCCCGGGTTCAAATCCCGGACGAGCCCTAGCGTTTTGTGCAAACTGATCGCACGTCAGTGGCTGAGTCAGCGCATAAAGCTCGCCGTCAATATCAAATGAATTTCTTATTCGATGTGAGCAATTGACACTCGGGTCCGACGCGTGAAGGCGATTACGAAGGTTTCGGGTACAGATGGTAGCAGATGCATGTTAGTACGTCTTGCTTAAAGTGATGAAAAAGTGTTTCCGCCCGGGATCGAACCGGGAACCTTCTGCGTGTTAGGCAGACGTGATAACCGCTACACCACGGAAACTGCTTGTGTGCACTTTACTTCACAGACAACTTGTAGTGATGTTGCCATCGTAACTAAAAAATTCAATAAATGTGGTACTTGCGAAACGAAGGGACATGCAGCAGATCCACACACGACGTGGCTCATTGGAGGACAATACGACATAGGCAGGAAAATTGTGTTCCCGCCCGGGATCGAACCGGGGACCTTCTGCGTGTGAAGCAGAGGTGATAACCGCTACACTACGGAAACGACGGACACGGGGAGTCCATCCTTGTTCACTCGAACTTGCCTCAGACTTTCTCTCGTTCGCGAATGCACACACGACAGTTCTTTTGTCAGCCTGGAACCCATCACAGCCGAGGGCTCAAGAAGTCTTCGGGGTGCTCGAGAGGGTGTCTGCCGTAGCACCCCTAACGAGATAGCGGCGTTTCGCGCAGTCGTTATTGCAAGTCATATCAGCAAAAGCAATCACTTTCTCAACAGCAGGCAGTGCGAGCCCAGCGGCAGCTCTACATGAAGGTACCAGTAGCCCAGGAAGGCCGCCGACCGCGGGAATTCGCGCCGGCCCCATCCCGCCAGCGTACACGAGACTTCCAGGGCACCCTGGACGACATCGATGGACTGGAATAATTGGCATTCGCCGTGTCACAGGGCTCGTTGGTCTAGGGGTATGATTCCTGCTTAGGGTGCAGGAGGTCCCGGGTTCAAATCCCGGACGAGCCCTAGCGTTTTGTGCAAACTGATCGCACGTCAGTGGCTGAGTCAGCGCATAAAGCTCGCCGTCAATATCAAATGAATTTCTTATTCGATGTGAGCAATTGACACTCGGGTCCGACGCGTGAAGGCGATTACGAAGGTTTCGGGTACAGATGGTAGCAGATGCATGTTAGTACGTCTTGCTTAAAGTGATGAAAAAGTGTTTCCGCCCGGGATCGAACCGGGGACCTTCTGCGTGTTAGGCAGACGTGATAACCGCTACACCACGGAAACTGCTTGTGTGCACCTTACTTCACAGACAACTTGTAGTGATGTTGCCATCGTAACTAAAAAATTCAGTAAATGTGGTACTTGCAAAACGAAGGGACATGCAGCAGATCCACACACGACGTGGCTCATTGGAGGACAATACGACATAGGCAGGAAAATTGTGTTCCCGCCCGGGATCGAACCGGGGACCTTCTGCGTGTGAAGCAGACGTGACAACCGCTACACTACTGAAACGACGGACCCGGGGAGTCCATCCTTGTTCACTCGAACTTGCCTCAGACTTTCTCTCGTTCGCGAATGCACACACGACAGTTCTTTTGTCAGCCTGGAACCCATCACAGCCGAGGGCTCAAGAAGTCTTCGGGGTGCTCGACAGGGTGTCTGCCGTAGCACCCCTAACGAGATAGCGGCGTTTCGCGCAGTCGTTATTGCAAGACATATCAGCAAAAGCAATCACTTTCTCAACAGCAGGCAGTGCGAGCCCAGCGGCAGCTCTACATGAAGGTACCAGTAGCCCAGGAAGGCCGCCGACCGCGGGAATTCGCGTCGGCCCCATCCCGCCAGCGTACACGAGACTTCCAGGGCACCCTGGACGACATCGATGGACTGGAATAATTGGCATTCGCCGTGTCACAGGGCTCGTTGGTCTAGGGGTATGATTCCTGCTTAGGGTGCAGGAGGTCCCGGGTTCAAATCCCGGACGAGCCCTAGCGTTTTGTGCAAACTGATCGCACGTCAGTGGCTGAGTCAGCGCATAAAGCTCGCCGTCAATATCAAATGAATTTCTTATTCGATGTGAGCAATTGACACTCGGGTCCGACGCGTAAAGGCGATTACGAAGGTTTCGGGTACAGATGGTAGCAGATGCATGTTAGTACGTCTTGCTTAAAGTGAAGAAAAAGTGTTTACGCCCGGGATCGAACCGGGAACCTTCTGCGTGTTAGGCAGACGTGATAACCGCTACACCACGGAAACTGCTTGTGTGCACCTTACTTCACAGACAACTTGTAGTGATGTTGCCATCGTAACTAAAAAATTCAGTAAATGTGGTACTTGCAAAACGAAGGGACATGCAGCAGATCCACACACGACGTGGCTCATCGGAGGACAATACGACATAGGCAGGAAAATTGTGTTCCCGCCCGGGATCGAACCGGGGACCTTCTGCGTGTGAAGCAGACGTGATAACCGCTACACTACGGAAACGACGGACCCGGGGAGTCCATCCTTGTTCACTCGAACTTGCCTCAGACTTTCTCTCGTTCGCGAATGCACACACGACAGTTCTTTTGTCAGCCTGGAACCCATCACAGCCGAGGGCTCAAGAAGTCTTCGGGGTGCTCGACAGGGTGTCTGCCGTAGCACCCCTAACGAGATAGCGGCGTTTCGCGCAGTCGTTATTGCAAGACATATCAGCAAAAGCAATCACTTTCTCAACAGCAGGCAGTGCGAGCCCAGCGGCAGCTCTACATGAAGGTACCAGTAGCCCAGGAAGGCCGCCGACCGCGGGAATTCGCGTCGGCCCCATCCCGCCAGCGTACACGAGACTTCCAGGGCACCCTGGACGACATCGATGGACTGGAATAATTGGCATTCGCCGTGTCACAGGGCTCGTTGGTCTAGGGGTATGATTCCTGCTTAGGGTGCAGGAGGTCCCGGGTTCAAATCCCGGACGAGCCCTAGCGTTTTGTGCAAACTGATCGCACGTCAGTGGCTGAGTCAGCGCATAAAGCTCGCCGTCAATATCAAATGAATTTCTTATTCGATGTGAGCAATTGACACTCGGGTCCGACGCGTGAAGGCGATTACGAAGGTTTCGGGTACAGATGGTAGCAGATGCATGTTAGTACGTCTTGCTTAAAGTGATGAAAAAGTGTTTCCGCCCGGGATCGAACCGGGAACCTTCTGCGTGTTAGGCAGACGTGATAACCGCTACACCACGGAAACTGCTTGTGTGCACTTTACTTCACAGACAACTTGTAGTGATGTTGCCATCGTAACTAAAAAATTCAATAAATGTGGTACTTGCGAAACGAAGGGACATGCAGCAGATCCACACACGACGTGGCTCATTGGAGGACAATACGACATAGGCAGGAAAATTGTGTTCCCGCCCGGGATCGAACCGGGGACCTTCTGCGTGTGAAGCAGAGGTGATAACCGCTACACTACGGAAACGACGGACACGGGGAGTCCATCCTTGTTCACTCGAACTTGCCTCAGACTTTCTCTCGTTCGCGAATGCACACACGACAGTTCTTTTGTCAGCCTGGAACCCATCACAGCCGAGGGCTCAAGAAGTCTTCGGGGTGCTCGAGAGGGTGTCTGCCGTAGCACCCCTAACGAGATAGCGGCGTTTCGCCCAGTCGTTATTGCAAGTCATATCAGCAAAAGCAATCACTTTCTCAACAGCAGGCAGTGCGAGCCCAGCGGCAGCTCTACATGAAGGTACCAGTAGCCCAGGAAGGCCGCCGACCGCGGGAATTCGCGCCGGCCCCATCCCGCCAGCGTACACGAGACTTCCAGGGCACCCTGGACGACATCGATGGACTGGAATAATTGGCATTCGCCGTGTCACAGGGCTCGTTGGTCTAGGGGTATGATTCCTGCTTAGGGTGCAGGAGGTCCCGGGTTCAAATCCCGGACGAGCCCTAGCGTTTTGTGCAAACTGATCGCACGTCAGTGGCTGAGTCAGCGCATAAAGCTCGCCGTCAATATCAAATGAATTTCTTATTCGATGTGAGCAATTGACACTCGGGTCCGACGCGTGAAGGCGATTACGAAGGTTTCGGGTACAGATGGTAGCAGATGCATGTTAGTACGTCTTGCTTAAAGTGATGAAAAAGTGTTTCCGCCCGGGATCGAACCGGGGACCTTCTGCGTGTTAGGCAGACGTGATAACCGCTACACCACGGAAACTGCTTGTGTGCACCTTACTTCACAGACAACTTGTTGTGATGTTGCCATCGTAACTAAAAAATTCAGTAAATGTGGTACTTGCAAAACGAAGGGACATGCAGCAGATCCACACACGACGTGGCTCATTGGAGGACAATACGACATAGGCAGGAAAATTGTGTTCCCGCCCGGGATCGAACCGGGGACCTTCTGCGTGTGAAGCAGACGTGATAACCGCTACACTACGGAAACGACGGACCCGGGGAGTCCATCCTTGTTCACTCGAACTTGCCTCAGACTTTCTCTCGTTCGCGAATGCACACACGACAGTTCTTTTGTCAGCCTGGAACCCATCACAGCCGAGGGCTCAAGAAGTCTTCGGGGTGCTCGACAGGGTGTCTGCCGTAGCACCCCTAACGAGATAGCGGCGTTTCGCGCAGTCGTTATTGCAAGACATATCAGCAAAAGCAATCACTTTCTCAACAGCAGGCAGTGCGAGCCCAGCGGCAGCTCTACATGAAGGTACCAGTAGCCCAGGAAGGCCGCCGACCGCGGGAATTCGCGTCGGCCCCATCCCGCCAGCGTACACGAGACTTCCAGGGCACCCTGGACGACATCGATGGACTGGAATAATTGGCATTCGCCGTGTCACAGGGCTCGTTGGTCTAGGGGTATGATTCCTGCTTAGGGTGCAGGAGGTCCCGGGTTCAAATCCCGGACGAGCCCTAGCGTTTTGTGCAAACTGATCGCACGTCAGTGGCTGAGTCAGCGCATAAAGCTCGCCGTCAATATCAAATGAATTTCTTATTCGATGTGAGCAATTGACACTCGGGTCCGACGCGTAAAGGCGATTACGAAGGTTTCGGGTACAGATGGTAGCAGATGCATGTTAGTACGTCTTGCTTAAAGTGAAGAAAAAGTGTTTACGCCCGGGATCGAACCGGGAACCTTCTGCGTGTTAGGCAGACGTGATAACCGCTACACCACGGAAACTGCTTGTGTGCACCTTACTTCACAGACAACTTGTAGTGATGTTGCCATCGTAACTAAAAAATTCAGTAAATGTGGTACTTGCAAAACGAAGGGACATGCAGCAGATCCACACACGACGTGGCTCATTGGAGGACAATACGACATAGGCAGGAAAATTGTGTTCCCGCCCGGGATCGAACCGGGGACCTTCTGCGTGTGAAGCAGACGTGATAACCGCTACACTACGGAAACGACGGACCCGGGGAGTCCATCCTTGTTCACTCGAACTTGCCTCAGACTTTCTCTCGTTCGCGAATGCACACACGACAGTTCTTTTGTCAGCCTGGAACCCATCACAGCCGAGGGCTCAAGAAGTCTTCGGGGTGCTCGACAGGGTGTCTGCCGTAGCACCCCTAACGAGATAGCGGCGTTTCGCGCAGTCGTTATTGCAAGACATATCAGCAAAAGCAATCACTTTCTCAACAGCAGGCAGTGCGAGCCCAGCGGCAGCTCTACATGAAGGTACCAGTAGCCCAGGAAGGCCGCCGACCGCGGGAATTCGCGTCGGCCCCATCCCGCCAGCGTACACGAGACTTCCAGGGCACCCTGGACGACATCGATGGACTGGAATAATTGGCATTCGCCGTGTCACAGGGCTCGTTGGTCTAGGGGTATGATTCCTGTTTAGGGTGCAGGAGGTCCCGGGTTCAAATCCCGGACGAGCCCTAGCGTTTTGTGCAAACTGATCGCACGTCAGTGGCTGAGTCAGCGCATAAAGCTCGCCGTCAATATCAAATGAATTTCTTATTCGATGTGAGCAATTGACACTCGGGTCCGACGCGTGAAGGCGATTACGAAGGTTTCGGGTACAGATGGTAGCAGATGCATGTTAGTACGTCTTGCTTAAAGTGATGAAAAAGTGTTTCCGCCCGGGATCGAACCGGGAACCTTCTGCGTGTTAGGCAGACGTGATAACCGCTACACCACGGAAACTGCTTGTGTGCACTTTACTTCACAGACAACTTGTAGTGATGTTGCCATCGTAACTAAAAAATTCAATAAATGTGGTACTTGCGAAACGAAGGGACATGCAGCAGATCCACACACGACGTGGCTCATTGGAGGACAATACGACATAGGCAGGAAAATTGTGTTCCCGCCCGGGATCGAACCGGGGACCTTCTGCGTGTGAAGCAGAGGTGATAACCGCTACACTACGGAAACGACGGACACGGGGAGTCCATCCTTGTTCACTCGAACTTGCCTCAGACTTTCTCTCGTTCGCGAATGCACACACGACAGTTCTTTTGTCAGCCTGGAACCCATCACAGCCGAGGGCTCAAGAAGTCTTCGGGGTGCTCGAGAGGGTGTCTGCCGTAGCACCCCTAACGAGATAGCGGCGTTTCGCGCAGTCGTTATTGCAAGTCATATCAGCAAAAGCAATCACTTTCTCAACAGCAGGTCCCTTCTCGCCACGGGACTGTAAGTCCCACCGCCACACCTTCACCTGCCCATGTTAGGCAAAATTTTTCTGCCTGGCTGATGTAGTACTATCACCGTCAGAGGGTGGTACGGGACTACAAGTCCCACCTCCACACCTCCAAAGTGAATTGCAGTGACGCAGTCACTGCCCTGTGGAAATTTACTGCCTCACCAACACAGTTAGACCGCAATAGACCGGTGATGCTGTATTGTAACATATCACCCCGGACGACAAGTCCATTAAAAAAAAAAAAAAAAATAAAATAAAAAAAAAAAAAAAAAAAAAAAAAAAAAAAAACAGCAGGCAGTGCGAGCCCAGCGGCAGCTCTACATGAAGGTACCAGTAGCCCAGGAAGGCCGCCGACCGCGGGAATTCGCGCCGGCCCCATCCCGCCAGCGTACACGAGACTTCCAGGGCACCCTGGACGACATCGATGGACTGGAATAATTGGCATTCGCCGTGTCACAGGGCTCGTTGGTCTAGGGGTATGATTCCTGCTTAGGGTGCAGGAGGTCCCGGGTTCAAATCCCGGACGAGCCCTAGCGTTTTGTGCAAACTGATCGCACGTCAGTGGCTGAGTCAGCGCATAAAGCTCGCCGTCAATATCAAATGAATTTCTTATTCGATGTGAGCAATTGACACTCGGGTCCGACGCGTGAAGGCGATTACGAAGGTTTCGGGTACAGATGGTAGCAGATGCATGTTAGTACGTCTTGCTTAAAGTGATGAAAAAGTGTTTCCGCCCGGGATCGAACCGGGGACCTTCTGCGTGTTAGGCAGACGTGATAACCGCTACACCACGGAAACTGCTTGTGTGCACCTTACTTCACAGACAACTTGTAGTGATGTTGCCATCGTAACTAAAAAATTCAGTAAATGTGGTACTTGCAAAACGAAGGGACATGCAGCAGATCCACACACGACGTGGCTCATTGGAGGACAATACGACATAGGCAGGAAAATTGTGTTCCCGCCCGGGATCGAACCGGGGACCTTCTGCGTGTGAAGCAGACGTGATAACCGCTACACTACGGAAACGACGGACCCGGGGAGTCCATCCTTGTTCACTCGAACTTGCCTCAGACTTTCTCTCGTTCGCGAATGCACACACGACAGTTCTTTTGTCAGCCTGGAACCCATCACAGCCGAGGGCTCAAGAAGTCTTCGGGGTGCTCGAGAGGGTGTCTGCCGTAGCACCCCTAACGAGATAGCGGCGTTTCGCGCAGTCGTTATTGCAAGACATATCAGCAAAAGCAATCACTTTCTCAACAGCAGGCAGTGCGAGCCCAGCGGCAGCTCTACATGAAGGTACCAGTAGCCCAGGAAGGCCGCCGACCGCGGGAATTCGCGCCGGCCCCATCCCGCCAGCGTACACGAGACTTCCAGGGCACCCTGGACGACATCGATGGACTGGAATAATTGGCATTCGCCGTGTCACAGGGCTCGTTGGTCTAGGGGTATGATTCCTGCTTAGGGTGCAGGAGGTCCCGGGTTCAAATCCCGGACGAGCCCTAGCGTTTTGTGCAAACTGATCGCACGTCAGTGGCTGAGTCAGCGCATAAAGCTCGCCGTCAATATCAAATGAATTTCTTATTCGATGTGAGCAATTGACACTCGGGTCCGACGCGTGAAGGCGATTACGAAGGTTTCGGGTACAGATGGTAGCAGATGCATGTTAGTACGTCTTGCTTAAAGTGATGAAAAAGTGTTTCCGCCCGGGATCGAACCGGGAACCTTCTGCGTGTTAGGCAGACGTGATAACCGCTACACCACGGAAACTGCTTGTGTGCACTTTACTTCACAGACAACTTGTAGTGATGTTGCCATCGTAACTAAAAAATTCAATAAATGTGGTACTTGCGAAACGAAGGGACATGCAGCAGATCCACACACGACGTGGCTCATTGGAGGACAATACGACATAGGCAGGAAAATTGTGTTCCCGCCCGGGATCGAACCGGGGACCTTCTGCGTGTGAAGCAGAGGTGATAACCGCTACACTACGGAAACGACGGACACGGGGAGTCCATCCTTGTTCACTCGAACTTGCCTCAGACTTTCTCTCGTTCGCGAATGCACACACGACAGTTCTTTTGTCAGCCTGGAACCCATCACAGCCGAGGGCTCAAGAAGTCTTCGGGGTGCTCGAGAGGGTGTCTGCCGTAGCACCCCTAACGAGATAGCGGCGTTTCGCGCAGTCGTTATTGCAAGTCATATCAGCAAAAGCAATCACTTTCTCAACAGCAGGCAGTGCGAGCCCAGCGGCAGCTCTACATGAAGGTACCAGTAGCCCAGGAAGGCCGCCGACCGCGGGAATTCGCGCCGGCCCCATCCCGCCAGCGTACACGAGACTTCCAGGGCACCCTGGACGACATCGATGGACTGGAATAATTGGCATTCGCCGTGTCACAGGGCTCGTTGGTCTAGGGGTATGATTCCTGCTTAGGGTGCAGGAGGTCCCGGGTTCAAATCCCGGACGAGCCCTAGCGTTTTGTGCAAACTGATCGCACGTCAGTGGCTGAGTCAGCGCATAAAGCTCGCCGTCAATATCAAATGAATTTCTTATTCGATGTGAGCAATTGACACTCGGGTCCGACGCGTGAAGGCGATTACGAAGGTTTCGGGTACAGATGGTAGCAGATGCATGTTAGTACGTCTTGCTTAAAGTGATGAAAAAGTGTTTCCGCCCGGGATCGAACCGGGGACCTTCTGCGTGTTAGGCAGACGTGATAACCGCTACACCACGGAAACTGCTTGTGTGCACCTTACTTCACAGACAACTTGTAGTGATGTTGCCATCGTAACTAAAAAATTCAGTAAATGTGGTACTTGCAAAACGAAGGGACATGCAGCAGATCAAGACACGACGTGGCTCATTGGAGGACAATACGACATAGGCAGGAAAATTGTGTTCCCGCCCGGGATCGAACCGGGGACCTTCTGCGTGTGAAGCAGACGTGATAACCGCTACACTACGGAAACGACGGACCCGGGGAGTCCATCCTTGTTCACTCGAACTTGCCTCAGACTTTCTCTCGTTCGCGAATGCACACACGACAGTTCTTTTGTCAGCCTGGAACCCATCACAGCCGAGGGCTCAAGAAGTCTTCGGGGTGCTCGAGAGGGTGTCTGCCGTAGCACCCCTAACGAGATAGCGGCGTTTCGCGCAGTCGTTATTGCAAGACATATCAGCAAAAGCAATCACTTTCTCAACAGCAGGCAGTGCGAGCCCAGCGGCAGCTCTACATGAAGGTACCAGTAGCCCAGGAAGGCCGCCGACCGCGGGAATTCGCGCCGGCCCCATCCCGCCAGCGTACACGAGACTTCCAGGGCACCCTGGACGACATCGATGGACTGGAATAATTGGCATTCGCCGTGTCACAGGGCTCGTTGGTCTAGGGGTATGATTCCTGCTTAGGGTGCAGGAGGTCCCGGGTTCAAATCCCGGACGAGCCCTAGCGTTTTGTGCAAACTGATCGCACGTCAGTGGCTGAGTCAGCGCATAAAGCTCGCCGTCAATATCAAATGAATTTCTTATTCGATGTGAGCAATTGACACTCGGGTCCGACGCGTGAAGGCGATTACGAAGGTTTCGGGTACAGATGGTAGCAGATGCATGTTAGTACGTCTTGCTTAAAGTGATGAAAAAGTGTTTCCGCCCGGGATCGAACCGGGGACCTTCTGCGTGTTAGGCAGACGTGATAACCGCTACACCACGGAAACTGCTTGTGTGCACCTTACTTCACAGACAACTTGTAGTGATGTTGCCATCGTAACTAAAAAATTCAGTAAATGTGGTACTTGCAAAACGAAGGGACATGCAGCAGATCCACACACGACGTGGCTCATTGGAGGACAATACGACATAGGCAGGAAAATTGTGTTCCCGCCCGGGATCGAACCGGGGACCTTCTGCGTGTGAAGCAGACGTGATAACCGCTACACTACGGAAACGACGGACCCGGGGAGTCCATCCTTGTTCACTCGAACTTGCCTCAGACTTTCTCTCGTTCGCGAATGCACACACGACAGTTCTTTTGTCAGCCTGGAACCCATCACAGCCGAGGGCTCAAGAAGTCTTCGGGGTGCTCGAGAGGGTGTCTGCCGTAGCACCCCTAACGAGATAGCGGCGTTTCGCGCAGTCGTTATTGCAAGACATATCAGCAAAAGCAATCACTTTCTCAACAGCAGGCAGTGCGAGCCCAGCGGCAGCTCTACATGAAGGTACCAGTAGCCCAGGAAGGCCGCCGACCGCGGGAATTCGCGTCGGCCCCATCCCGCCAGCGTACACGAGACTTCCAGGGCACCCTGGACGACATCGATGGACTGGAATAATTGGCATTCGCCGTGTCACAGGGCTCGTTGGTCTAGGGGTATGATTCCTGCTTAGGGTGCAGGAGGTCCCGGGTTCAAATCCGGGACGAGCCCTAGCGTTTTGTGCAAACTGATCGCACGTCAGTGGCTGAGTCAGCGCATAAAGCTCGCCGTCAATATCAAATGAATTTCTTATTCGATGTGAGCAATTGACACTCGGGTCCGACGCGTGAAGGCGATTACGAAGGTTTCGGGTACAGATGGTAGCAGATGCATGTTAGTACGTCTTGCTTAAAGTGATGAAAAAGTGTTTCCGCCCGGGATCGAACCGGGAACCTTCTGCGTGTTAGGCAGACGTGATAACCGCTACACCACGGAAACTGCTTGTGTGCACTTTACTTCACAGACAACTTGTAGTGATGTTGCCATCGTAACTAAAAAATTCAATAAATGTGGTACTTGCGAAACGAAGGGACATGCAGCAGATCCACACACGACGTGGCTCATTGGAGGACAATACGACATAGGCAGGAAAATTGTGTTCCCGCCCGGGATCGAACCGGGGACCTTCTGCGTGTGAAGCAGAGGTGATAATCGCTACACTACGGAAACGACGGACACGGGGAGTCCATCCTTGTTCACTCGAACTTGCCTCAGACTTTCTCTCGTTCGCGAATGCACACACGACAGTTCTTTTGTCAGCCTGGAACCCATCACAGCCGAGGGCTCAAGAAGTCTTCGGGGTGCTCGAGAGGGTGTCTGCCGTAGCACCCCTAACGAGATAGCGGCGTTTCGCGCAGTCGTTATTGCAAGTCATATCAGCAAAAGCAATCACTTTCTCAACAGCAGGCAGTGCGAGCCCAGCGGCAGCTCTACATGAAGGTACCAGTAGCCCAGGAAGGCCGCCGACCGCGGGAATTCGCGTCGGCCCCATCCCGCCAGCGTACACGAGACTTCCAGGGCACCCTGGACGACATCGATGGACTGGAATAATTGGCATTCGCCGTGTCACAGGGCTCGTTGGTCTAGGGGTATGATTCCTGCTTAGGGTGCAGGAGGTCCCGGGTTCAAATCCCGGACGAGCCCTAGCGTTTTGTGCAAACTGATCGCACGTCAGTGGCTGAGTCAGCGCATAAAGCTCGCCGTCAATATCAAATGAATTTCTTATTCGATGTGAGCAATTGACACTCGGGTCCGACGCGTGAAGGCGATTACGAAGGTTTCGGGTACAGATGGTAGCAGATGCATGTTAGTACGTCTTGCTTAAAGTGATGAAAAAGTGTTTCCGCCCGGGATCGAACCGGGAACCTTCTGCGTGTTAGGCAGACGTGATAACCGCTACACCACGGAAACTGCTTGTGTGCACTTTACTTCACAGACAACTTGTAGTGATGTTGCCATCGTAACTAAAAAATTCAATAAATGTGGTACTTGCGAAACGAAGGGACATGCAGCAGATCCACACACGACGTGGCTCATTGGAGGACAATACGACATAGGCAGGAAAATTGTGTTCCCGCCCGGGATCGAACCGGGGACCTTCTGCGTGTGAAGCAGAGGTGATAACCGCTACACTACGGAAACGACGGACACGGGGAGTCCATCCTTGTTCACTCGAACTTGCCTCAGACTTTCTCTCGTTCGCGAATGCACACACGACAGTTCTTTTGTCAGCCTGGAACCCATCACAGCCGAGGGCTCAAGAAGTCTTCGGGGTGCTCGAGAGGGTGTCTGCCGTAGCACCCCTAACGAGATAGCGGCGTTTCGCGCAGTCGTTATTGCAAGTCATATCAGCAAAAGCAATCACTTTCTCAACAGCAGGCAGTGCGAGCCCAGCGGCAGCTCTACATGAAGGTACCAGTAGCCCAGGAAGGCCGCCGACCGCGGGAATTCGCGCCGGCCCCATCCCGCCAGCGTACACGAGACTTCCAGGGCACCCTGGACGACATCGATGGACTGGAATAATTGGCATTCGCCGTGTCACAGGGCTCGTTGGTCTAGGGGTATGATTCCTGCTTAGGGTGCAGGAGGTCCCGGGTTCAAATCCCGGACGAGCCCTAGCGTTTTGTGCAAACTGATCGCACGTCAGTGGCTGAGTCAGCGCATAAAGCTCGCCGTCAATATCAAATGAATTTCTTATTCGATGTGAGCAATTGACACTCGGGTCCGACGCGTGAAGGCGATTACGAAGGTTTCGGGTACAGATGGTAGCAGATGCATGTTAGTACGTCTTGCTTAAAGTGATGAAAAAGTGTTTCCGCCCGGGATCGAACCGGGGATCTTCTGCGTGTTAGGCAGACGTGATAACCGCTACACCACGGAAACTGCTTGTGTGCACCTTACTTCACAGACAACTTGTAGTGATGTTGCCATCGTAACTAAAAAATTCAATAAATGTGGTACTTGCAAAACGAAGGGACATGCAGCAGATCCACACACGACGTGGCTCATTGGAGGACAATACGACATAGGCAGGAAAATTGTGTTCCCGCCCGGGATCGAACCGGGGACCTTCTGCGTGTGAAGCAGAGGTGATAACCGCTACACTACGGAAACGACGGACACGGGGAGTCCATCCTTGTTCACTCGAACTTGCCTCAGACTTTCTCTCGTTCGCGAATGCACACACGACAGTTCTTTTGTCAGCCTGGAACCCATCACAGCCGAGGGCTCAAGAAGTCTTCGGGGTGCTCGAGAGGGTGTCTGCCGTAGCACCCCTAACGAGATAGCGGCGTTTCGCGCAGTCGTTATTGCAAGACATATCAGCAAAAGCAATCACTTTCTCAACAGCAGGCAGTGCGAGCCCAGCGGCAGCTCTACATGAAGGTACCAGTAGCCCAGGAAGGCCGCCGACCGCGGGAATTCGCGTCGGCCCCATCCCGCCAGCGTACACGAGACTTCCAGGGCACCCTGGACGACATCGATGGACTGGAATAATTGGCATTCGCCGTGTCACAGGGCTCGTTGGTCTAGGGGTATGATTCCTGCTTAGGGTGCAGGAGGTCCCGGGTTCAAATCCCGGACGAGCCCTAGCGTTTTGTGCAAACTGATCGCACGTCAGTGGCTGAGTCAGCGCATAAAGCTCGCCGTCAATATCAAATGAATTTCTTATTCGATGTGAGCAATTGACACTCGGGTCCGACGCGTGAAGGCGATTACGAAGGTTTCGGGTACAGATGGTAGCAGATGCATGTTAGTACGTCTTGCTTAAAGTGATGAAAAAGTGTTTCCGCCCGGGATCGAACCGGGAACCTTCTGCGTGTTAGGCAGACGTGATAACCGCTACACCACGGAAACTGCTTGTGTGCACTTTACTTCACAGACAACTTGTAGTGATGTTGCCATCGTAACTAAAAAATTCAATAAATGTGGTACTTGCGAAACGAAGGGACATGCAGCAGATCCACACACGACGTGGCTCATTGGAGGACAATACGACATAGGCAGGAAAATTGTGTTCCCGCCCGGGATCGAACCGGGGACCTTCTGCGTGTGAAGCAGAGGTGATAATCGCTACACTACGGAAACGACGGACACGGGGAGTCCATCCTTGTTCACTCGAACTTGCCTCAGACTTTCTCTCGTTCGCGAATGCACACACGACAGTTCTTTTGTCAGCCTGGAACCCATCACAGCCGAGGGCTCAAGAAGTCTTCGGGGTGCTCGAGAGGGTGTCTGCCGTAGCACCCCTAACGAGATAGCGGCGTTTCGCGCAGTCGTTATTGCAAGTCATATCAGCAAAAGCAATCACTTTCTCAACAGCAGGCAGTGCGAGCCCAGCGGCAGCTCTACATGAAGGTACCAGTAGCCCAGGAAGGCCGCCGACCGCGGGAATTCGCGCCGGCCCCATCCCGCCAGCGTACACGAGACTTCCAGGGCACCCTGGACGACATCGATGGACTGGAATAATTGGCATTCGCCGTGTCACAGGGCTCGTTGGTCTAGGGGTATGATTCCTGCTTAGGGTGCAGGAGGTCCCGGGTTCAAATCCCGGACGAGCCCTAGCGTTTTGTGCAAACTGATCGCACGTCAGTGGCTGAGTCAGCGCATAAAGCTCGCCGTCAATATCAAATGAATTTCTTATTCGATGTGAGCAATTGACACTCGGGTCCGACGCGTGAAGGCGATTACGAAGGTTTCGGGTACAGATGGTAGCAGATGCATGTTAGTACGTCTTGCTTAAAGTGATGAAAAAGTGTTTCCGCCCGGGATCGAACCGGGGACCTTCTGCGTGTTAGGCAGACGTGATAACCGCTACACCACGGAAACTGCTTGTGTGCACCTTACTTCACAGACAACTTGTAGTGATGTTGCCATCGTAACTAAAAAATTCAGTAAATGTGGTACTTGCAAAACGAAGGGACATGCAGCAGATCCACACACGACGTGGCTCATTGGAGGACAATACGACATAGGCAGGAAAATTGTGTTCCCGCCCGGGATCGAACCGGGGACCTTCTGCGTGTGAAGCAGACGTGATAACCGCTACACTACGGAAACGACGGACCCGGGGAGTCCATCCTTGTTCACTCGAACTTGCCTCAGACTTTCTCTCGTTCGCGAATGCACACACGACAGTTCTTTTGTCAGCCTGGAACCCATCACAGCCGAGGGCTCAAGAAGTCTTCGGGGTGCTCGAGAGGGTGTCTGCCGTAGCACCCCTAACGAGATAGCGGCGTTTCGCGCAGTCGTTATTGCAAGTCATATCAGCAAAAGCAATCACTTTCTCAACAGCAGGCAGTGCGAGCCCAGCGGCAGCTCTACATGAAGGTACCAGTAGCCCAGGAAGGCCGCCGACCGCGGGAATTCGCGCCGGCCCCATCCCGCCAGCGTACACGAGACTTCCAGGGCACCCTGGACGACATCGATGGACTGGAATAATTGGCATTCGCCGTGTCACAGGGCTCGTTGGTCTAGGGGTATGATTCCTGCTTAGGGTGCAGGAGGTCCCGGGTTCAAATCCCGGACGAGCCCTAGCGTTTTGTGCAAACTGATCGCACGTCAGTGGCTGAGTCAGCGCATAAAGCTCGCCGTCAATATCAAATGAATTTCTTATTCGATGTGAGCAATTGACACTCGGGTCCGACGCGTGAAGGCGATTACGAAGGTTTCGGGTACAGATGGTAGCAGATGCATGTTAGTACGTCTTGCTTAAAGTGATGAAAAAGTGTTTCCGCCCGGGATCGAACCGGGGATCTTCTGCGTGTTAGGCAGACGTGATAACCGCTACACCACGGAAACTGCTTGTGTGCACCTTACTTCACAGACAACTTGTAGTGATGTTGCCATCGTAACTAAAAAATTCAATAAATGTGGTACTTGCAAAACGAAGGGACATGCAGCAGATCCACACACGACGTGGCTCATTGGAGGACAATACGACATAGGCAGGAAAATTGTGTTCCCGCCCGGGATCGAACCGGGGACCTTCTGCGTGTGAAGCAGAGGTGATAACCGCTACACTACGGAAACGACGGACACGGGGAGTCCATCCTTGTTCACTCGAACTTGCCTCAGACTTTCTCTCGTTCGCGAATGCACACACGACAGTTCTTTTGTCAGCCTGGAACCCATCACAGCCGAGGGCTCAAGAAGTCTTCGGGGTGCTCGAGAGGGTGTCTGCCGTAGCACCCCTAACGAGATAGCGGCGTTTCGCGCAGTCGTTATTGCAAGTCATATCAGCAAAAGCAATCACTTTCTCAACAGCAGGCAGTGCGAGCCCAGCGGCAGCTCTACATGAAGGTACCAGTAGCCCAGGAAGGCCGCCGACCGCGGGAATTCGCGCCGGCCCCATCCCGCCAGCGTACACGAGACTTCCAGGGCACCCTGGACGACATCGATGGACTGGAATAATTGGCATTCGCCGTGTCACAGGGCTCGTTGGTCTAGGGGTATGATTCCTGCTTAGGGTGCAGGAGGTCCCGGGTTCAAATCCCGGACGAGCCCTAGCGTTTTGTGCAAACTGATCGCACGTCAGTGGCTGAGTCAGCGCAAAAAGCTCGCCGTCAATATCAAATGAATTTCTTATTCGATGTGAGCAATTGACACTCGGGTCCGACGCGTGAAGGCGATTACGAAGGTTTCGGGTACAGATGGTAGCAGATGCATGTTAGTACGTCTTGCTTAAAGTGATGAAAAAGTGTTTCCGCCCGGGATCGAACCGGGGACCTTCTGCGTGTTAGGCAGACGTGATAACCGCTACACCAAGGAAACTGCTTGTGTGCACCTTACTTCACAGACAACTTGTAGTGATGTTGCCATCGTAACTAAAAAATTCAATAAATGTGGTACTTGCAAAACGAAGTGACATGCAGCAGATCCACACACGACGTGGCTCATTGGAGGACAATACGACATAGGCAGGAAAATTGTGTTCCCGCCCGGGATCGAACCGGGGACCTTCTGCGTGTGAAGCAGACGTGATAACCGCTACACTACGGAAACGACGGACCCGGGGAGTCCATCCTTGTTCACTCGAACTTGCCTCAGACTTTCTCTCGTTCGCGAATGCACACACGACAGTTCTTTTGTCAGCCTGGAACCCATCACAGCCGAGGGCTCAAGAAGTCTTCGGGGTGCTCGAGAGGGTGTCTGCCGTAGCACCCCTAACGAGATAGCGGCGTTTCGCGCAGTCGTTATTGCAAGTCATATCAGCAAAAGCAATCACTTTCTCAACAGCAGGCAGTGCGAGCCCAGCGGCAGCTCTACATGAAGGTACCAGTAGCCCAGGAAGGCCGCCGACCGCGGGAATTCGCGCCGGCCCCATCCCGCCAGCGTACACGAGACTTCCAGGGCACCCTGGACGACATCGATGGACTGGAATAATTGGCATTCGCCGTGTTACAGGGCTCGTTGGTCTAGGGGTATGATTCCTGCTTAGGGTGCAGGAGGTCCCGGGTTCAAATCCCGGACGAGGCCTAGCGTTTTGTGCAAACTGATCGCACGTCAGTGGCTGAGTCAGCGCAAAAAGCTCGCCGTCAGTATCAAATGAATTTCTTATTCGATGTGAGCAATTGACACTCGGGTCCGACGCGTGAAGGCGATTACGAAGGTTTCGGGTACAGATGGTAGCAGATGCATGTTAGTACGTCTTGCTTAAAGTGAAGAAAATGTGTTTCCGCCCGGGATCGAACCGGGGACCTTCTGCGTGTTAGGCAGACGTGATAACCGCTACACCACGGAAACTGCTTGTGTGCACCTTACTTCACAGACAACTTGTAGTGATGTTGCCATCGTAACTAAAAAATTCAATAAATGTGGTACTTGCAAAACGAAGGGACATGCAGCAGATCCACACACGACGTGGCTCATTGGAGGACAATACGACATAGGCAGGAAAATTGTGTTCCCGCCCGGGATCGAACCGGGGACCTTCTGCGTGTGAAGCAGACGTGATAACCGCTACACTACGGAAACGACGGACCCGGGGAGTCCATCCTTGTTCACTCGAACTTGCCTCAGACTTTCTCTCGTTCGCGAATGCACACACGACAGTTCTTTTGTCAGCCTGGAACCCATCACAGCCGAGGGCTCAAGAAGTCTTCGGGGTGCTCGAGAGGGTGTCTGCCGTAGCACCCCTAACGAGATAGCGGCGTTTCGCGCAGTCGTTATTGCAAGTCATATCAGCAAAAGCAATCACTTTCTCAACAGCAGGCAGTGCGAGCCCAGCGGCAGCTCTACATGAAGGTACCAGTAGCCCAGGAAGGCCGCCGACCGCGGGAATTCGCGCCGGCCCCATCCCGCCAGCGTACACGAGACTTCCAGGGCACCCTGGACGACATCGATGGACTGGAATAATTGGCATTCGCCGTGTCACAGGGCTCGTTGGTCTAGGGGTATGATTCCTGCTTAGGGTGCAGGAGGTCCCGGGTTCAAATCCCGGACGAGCCCTAGCGTTTTGTGCAAACTGATCGCACGTCAGTGGCTGAGTCAGCGCAAAAAGCTCGCCGTCAATATCAAATGAATTTCTTATTCGATGTGAGCAATTGACACTCGGGTCCGACGCGTGAAGGCGATTACGAAGGTTTCGGGTGCAGATGGTAGCAGATGCATGTTAGTACGTCTTGCTTAAAGTGATGAAAAAGTGTTTCCGCCCGGGATCGAACCGGGGACCTTCTGCGTGTTAGGCAGACGTGATAACCGCTACACCACGGAAACTGGTTGTGTGCACCTTACTTCACAGACAACTTGTAGTGATGTTGCCATCGTAACTAAAAAATTCAATAAATGTGGTACTTGCAAAACGAAGTGACATGCAGCAGATCCACACACGACGTGGCTCATTGGAGGACAATACGACATAGGCAGGAAAATTGTGTTCCCGCCCGGGATCGAACCGGGGACCTTCTGCGTGTGAAGCAGACGTGATAACCGCTACACTACAGAAACGACGGACCCGGGGAGTCCATCCTTGTTCACTCGAACTTGCCTCAGACTTTCTCTCGTTCGCGAATGCACACACGACAGTTCTTTTGTCAGCCTGGAACCCATCACAGCCGAGGGCTCAAGAAGTCTTCGGGGTTCTCGAGAGGGTGTCTGCCGTAGCACCCCTAACGAGATAGCGGCGTTTCGCGCAGTCGTTATTGCAAGTCATATCAGCAAATACAATCACTTTCTCAACAGCAGGCAGTGCGAGCCCAGCGGCAGCTCTACATGAAGGTACCAGTAGCCCAGGAAGGCCGCCGACCGCGGGAATTCGCGCCGGCCCCATCCCGCCAGCGTACACGAGACTTCCAGGGCACCCTGGACGACATCGATGGACTGGAATAATTGGCATTCGCCGTGTTACAGGGCTCGTTGGTCTAGGGGTATGATTCCTGCTTAGGGTGCAGGAGGTCCCGGGTTCAAATCCCGGACGAGCCCTATCGTTTTGTGCAAACTGATCGCACGTCAGTGGCTGAGTCAGCGCAAAAAGCTCGCCGTCAATATCAAATGAATTTCTTATTCGATGTGAGCAATTGACACTCGGGTCCGACGCGTGAAGGCGATTACGAAGGTTTCGGGTACAGATGGTAGCAGATGCATGTTAGTACGTCTTGCTTAAAGTGATGATAAAGTGTTTCCGCCCGGGATCGAACCGGGGACCTTCTGCGTGTGAAGCAGACGTGATAACCGCTACACTACGGAAACGACGGACCCGGGGAGTCCATCCTTGTTCACTCGAACTTGCCTCAGACTTTCTCTCGTTCGCGAATGCACACACGACAGTTCTTTTGTCAGCCTGGAACCCATCACAGCCGAGGGCTCAAGAAGTCTTCGGGGTGCTCGAGAGGGTGTCTGCCGTAGCACCCCTAACGAGATAGCGGCGTTTCGCGCAGTCGTTATTGCAAGTCATATCAGCAAAAGCAATCACTTTCTCAACAGCAGGCAGTGCGAGCCCAGCGGCAGCTCTACATGAAGGTACCAGTAGCCCAGGAAGGCCGCCGACCGCGGGAATTCGCGCCGGCCCCATCCCGCCAGCGTACACGAGACTTCCAGGGCACCCTGGACGACATCGATGGACTGGAATAATTGGCATTCGCCGTGTTACAGGGCTCGTTGGTCTAGGGGTATGATTCCTGCTTAGGGTGCAGGAGGTCCCGGGTTCAAATCCCGGACGAGGCCTAGCGTTTTGTGCAAACTGATCGCACGTCAGTGGCTGAGTCAGCGCAAAAAGCTCGCCGTCAGTATCAAATGAATTTCTTATTCGATGTGAGCAATTGACACTCGGGTCCGACGCGTGAAGGCGATTACGAAGGTTTCGGGTACAGATGGTAGCAGATGCATGTTAGTACGTCTTGCTTAAAGTGAAGAAAATGTGTTTCCGCCCGGGATCGAACCGGGGACCTTCTGCGTGTTAGGCAGACGTGATAACCGCTACACCACGGAAACTGCTTGTGTGCACCTTACTTCACAGACAACTTGTAGTGATGTTGCCATCGTAACTAAAAAATTCAATAAATGTGGTACTTGCAAAACGAAGGGACATGCAGCAGATCCACACACGACGTGGCTCATTGGAGGACAATACGACATAGGCAGGAAAATTGTGTTCCCGCCCGGGATCGAACCGGGGACCTTCTGCGTGTGAAGCAGACGTGATAACCGCTACACTACGGAAACGACGGACCCGGGGAGTCCATCCTTGTTCACTCGAACTTGCCTCAGACTTTCTCTCGTTCGCGAATGCACACACGACAGTTCTTTTGTCAGCCTGGAACCCATCACAGCCGAGGGCTCAAGAAGTCTTCGGGGTGCTCGAGAGGGTGTCTGCCGTAGCACCCCTAACGAGATAGCGGCGTTTCGCGCAGTCGTTATTGCAAGTCATATCAGCAAAAGCAATCACTTTCTCAACAGCAGGCAGTGCGAGCCCAGCGGCAGCTCTACATGAAGGTGCCAGTAGCCCAGGAAGGCCGCCGACCGCGGGAATTCGCGCCGGCCCCATCCCGCCAGCGTACACGAGACTTCCAGGGCACCCTGGACGACATCGATGGACTGGAATAATTGGCATTCGCCGTGTCACAGGGCTCGTTGGTCTAGGGGTATGATTCCTGCTTAGGGTGCAGGAGGTCCCGGGTTCAAATCCCGGACGAGCCCTAGCGTTTTGTGCAAACTGATCGCACGTCAGTGGCTGAGTCAGCGCAAAAAGCTCGCCGTCAATATCAAATGAATTTCTTATTCGATGTGAGCAATTGACACTCGGGTCCGACGCGTGAAGGCGATTACGAAGGTTTCGGGTACAGATGGTAGCAGATGCATGTTAGTACGTCTTGCTTAAAGTGATGAAAAAGTGTTTCCGCCCGGGATCGAACCGGGGACCTTCTGCGTGTTAGGCAGACGTGATAACCGCTACACCACGGAAACTGGTTGTGTGCACCTTACTTCACAGACAACTTGTAGTGATGTTGCCATCGTAACTAAAAACTTCAATAAATGTGGTACTTGCAAAACGAAGTGACATGCAGCAGATCCACACACGACGTGGCTCATTGGAGGACAATACGACATAGGCAGGAAAATTGTGTTCCCGCCCGGGATCGAACCGGGGACCTTCTGCGTGTGAAGCAGACGTGATAACCGCTACACTACAGAAACGACGGACCCGGGGAGTCCATCCTTGTTCACTCGAACTTGCCTCAGACTTTCTCTCGTTCGCGAATGCACACACGACAGTTCTTTTGTCAGCCTGGAACCCATCACAGCCGAGGGCTCAAGAAGTCTTCGGGGTGCTCGAGAGGGTGTCTGCCGTAGCACCCCTAACGAGATAGCGGCGTTTCGCGCAGTCGTTATTGCAAGTCATATCAGCAAATACAATCACTTTCTCAACAGCAGGCAGTGCGAGCCCAGCGGCAGCTCTACATGAAGGTACCAGTAGCCCAGGAAGGCCGCCGACCGCGGGAATTCGCGCCGGCCCCATCCCGCCAGCGTACACGAGACTTCCAGGGCACCCTGGACGACATCGATGGACTGGAATAATTGGCATTCGCCGTGTTACAGGGCTCGTTGGTCTAGGGGTATGATTCCTGCTTAGGGTGCAGGAGGTCCCGGGTTCAAATCCCGGACGAGCCCTATCGTTTTGTGCAAACTGATCGCACGTCAGTGGCTGAGTCAGCGCAAAAAGCTCGCCGTCAATATCAAATGAATTTCTTATTCGATGTGAGCAATTGACACTCGGGTCCGACGCGTGAAGGCGATTACGAAGGTTTCGGGTACAGATGGTAGCAGATGCATGTTAGTACGTCTTGCTTAAAGTGATGATAAAGTGTTTCCGCCCGGGATCGAACCGGGGACCTTCTGCGTGTTAGGCAGACGTGATAACCGCTACACCAAGGAAACTGCTTGTGTGCACCTTACTTCACAGACAACTTGTAGTGATGTTGCCATCGTAACTAAAAAATTCAATAAATGTGGTACTTGCAAAACGAAGGGACATGCAGCAGATCCACACACGACGTGGCTCATTGGAGGACAATACGACATAGGCAGGAAAATTGTGTCCCCGCCCGGGATCGAACCGGGGACCTTCTGCGTGTGAAGCAGACGTGATAACCGCTACACTACGGAAACGACGGACCCGGGGAGTCCATCCTTGTTCACTCGAACTTGCCTCAGACTTTCTCTCGTTCGCGAATGCACACACGACAGTTCTTTTGTCAGCCTGGAACCCATCACAGCCGAGGGCTCAAGAAGTCTTCGGGGTGCTCGAGAGGGTGTCTGCCGTAGCACCCCTAACGAGATAGCGGCGTTTCGCGCAGTCGTTATTGCAAGTCATATCAGCAAAAGCAATCACTTTCTCAACAGCAGGCAGTGCGAGCCCAGCGGCAGCTCTACATGAAGGTACCAGTAGCCCAGGAAGGCCGCCGACCGCGGGAATTCGCGCCGGCCCCATCCCGCCAGCGTACACGAGACTTCCAGGGCACCCTGGACGACATCGATGGACTGGAATAATTGGCATTCGCCGTGTTACAGGGCTCGTTGGTCTAGGGGTATGATTCCTGCTTAGGGTGCAGGAGGTCCCGGGTTCAAATCCCGGACGAGGCCTAGCGTTTTGTGCAAACTGATCGCACGTCAGTGGCTGAGTCAGCGCAAAAAGCTCGCCGTCAGTATCAAATGAATTTCTTATTCGATGTGAGCAATTGACACTCGGGTCCGACGCGTGAAGGCGATTACGAAGGTTTCGGGTACAGATGGTAGCAGATGCATGTTAGTACGTCTTGCTTAAAGTGAAGAAAAAGTGTTTCCGCCCGGGATCGCACCGCGGACCTTCTGCGTGTTAGGCAGACGTGATAACCGCTACACCACGGAAACTGCTTGTGTGCACCTTACTTCACAGACAACTTGTAGTGATGTTGCCATCGTAACTAAAAAATTCAATAAATGTGGTACTTGCAAAACGAAGGGACATGCAGCAGATCCACACACGACGTGGCTCATTGGAGGACAATACGACATAGGCAGGAAAATTGTGTTCCCGCCAGGGATCGAACCGGGGACCTTCTGCGTGTGAAGCAGACGTGATAACCGCTACACTACGGAAACGACGGACCCGGGGAGTCCATCCTTGTTCACTCGAACTTGCCTCAGACTTTCTCTCGTTCGCGAATGCACACACGACAGTTCTTTTGTCAGCCTGGAACCCATCACAGCCGAGGGCTCAAGAAGTCTTCGGGGTGCTCGAGAGGGTGTCTGCCGTAGCACCCCTAACGAGATAGCGGCGTTTCGCGCAGTCGTTATTGCAAGTCATATCAGCAAAAGCAATCACTTTCTCAACAGCAGGCAGTGCGAGCCCAGCGGCAGCTCTACATGAAGGTACCAGTTGCCCAGGAAGGCCGCCGACCGCGGGAATTCGCGCCGGCCCCATCCCGCCAGCGTACACGAGACTTCCAGGGCACCCTGGACGACATCGATGGACTGGAATAATTGGCATTCGCCGTGTTACAGGGCTCGTTGGTCTAGGGGTATGATTCCTGCTTAGGGTGCAGGAGGTCCCGGGTTCAAATCCCGGACGAGGCCTAGCGTTTTGTGCAAACTGATCGCACGTCAGTGGCTGAGTCAGCGCAAAAAGCTCGCCGTCAGTATCAAATGAATTTCTTATTCGATGTGAGCAATTGACACTCGGGTCCGACGCGTGAAGGCGATTACGAAGGTTTCGGGTACAGATGGTAGCAGATGCATGTTAGTACGTCTTGCTTAAAGTGATGATAAAGTGTTTCCGCCCGGGATCGAACCGGGGACCTTCTGCGTGTTAGGCAGACGTGATAACCGCTACACCAAGGAAACTGCTTGTGTGCACCTTACTTCACAGACAACTTGTAGTGATGTTGCCATCGTAACTAAAAAATTCAATAAATGTGGTACTTGCAAAACGAAGGGACATGCAGCAGATCCACACACGACGTGGCTCATTGGAGGACAATACGACATAGGCAGGAAAATTGTGTTCCCGCCCGGGATCGAACCGGGGACCTTCTGCGTGTGAAGCAGACGTGATAACCGCTACACTACGGAAACGACGGACCCGGGGAGTCCATCCTTGTTCACTCGAACTTGCCTCAGACTTTCTCTCGTTCGCGAATGCACACACGACAGTTCTTTTGTCAGCCTGGAACCCATCACAGCCGAGGGCTCAAGAAGTCTTCGGGGTGCTCGAGAGGGTGTCTGCCGTAGCACCCCTAACGAGATAGCGGCGTTTCGCGCAGTCGGTATTGCAAGTCATATCAGCAAAAGCAATCACTTTCTCAACAGCAGGCAGTGCGAGCCCAGCGGCAGCTCTACATGAAGGTACCAGTAGCCCAGGAAGGCCGCCGACCGCGGGAATTCGCGCCGGCCCCATCCCGCCAGCGTACACGAGACTTCCAGGGCACCCTGGACGACATCGATGGACTGGAATAATTGGCATTCGCCGTGTTACAGGGCTCGTTGGTCTAGGGGTATGATTCCTGCTTAGGGTGCAGGAGGTCCCGGGTTCAAATCCCGGACGAGCCCTAGCGTTTTGTGCAAACTGATCGCACGTCAGTGGCTGAGTCAGCGCAAAAAGCTCGCCGTCAGTATCAAATGAATTTCTTATTCGATGTGAGCAATTGACACTCGGGTCCGACGCGTGAAGGCGATTACGAAGATTTCGGGTACAGATGGTAGCAGATGCATGTTAGTACGTCTTGCTTAAAGTGAAGAAAAAGTGTTTCCGCCCGGGATCGCACCGCGGACCTTCTGCGTGTTAGGCAGACGTGATAACCGCTACACCACGGAAACTGCTTGTGTGCACCTTACTTCACAGACAACTTGTAGTGATGTTGCCATCGTAACTAAAAAATTCAATAAATGTGGTACTTGCAAAACGAAGGGACATGCAGCAGATCCACACACGACGTGGCTCATTGGAGGACAATACGACATAGGCAGGAAAATTGTGTTCCCGCCAGGGATCGAACCGGGGACCTTCTGCGTGTGAAGCAGACGTGATAACCGCTACACTACGGAAACGACGGACCCGGGGAGTCCATCCTTGTTCACTCGAACTTGCCTCAGACTTTCTCTCGTTCGCGAATGCACACACGACAGTTCTTTTGTCAGCCTGGAACCCATCACAGCCGAGGGCTCAAGAAGTCTTCGGGGTGCTCGAGAGGGTGTCTGCCGTAGCACCCCTAACGAGATAGCGGCGTTTCGCGCAGTCGTTATTGCAAGTCATATCAGCAAATACAATCACTTTCTCAACAGCAGGCAGTGCGAGCCCAGCGGCAGCTCTACATGAAGGTACCAGTAGCCCAGGAAGGCCGCCGACCGCGGGAATTCGCGCCGGCCCCATCCCGCCAGCGTACACGAGACTTCCAGGGCACCCTGGACGACATCGATGGACTGGAATAATTGGCATTCGCCGTGTTACAGGGCTCGTTGGTCTAGGTGTATGATTCCTGCTTAGGACGCAGGAGGTCCCGGGTTCAAATCCCGGACGAGCCCTATCGTTTTGTGCAAACTGATCGCACGTCAGTGGCTGAGTCAGCGCAAAAAGCTCGCCGTCAATATCAAATGAATTTCTTATTCGATGTGAGCAATTGACACTCGGGTCCGACGCGTGAAGGCGATTACGAAGGTTTCGGGTACAGATGGTAGCAGATGCATGTTAGTACGTCTTGCTTAAAGTGATGAAAAAGTGTTTCCGCCCGGGATCGAACCGGGGACCTTCTGCGTGTTAGGCAGACGTGATAACCGCTACACCAAGGAAACTGCTTGTGTGCACCTTACTTCACAGACAACTTGTAGTGATGTTGCCATCGTAACTAAAAAATTCAATAAATGTGGTACTTGCAAAACGAAGGGACATGCAGCAGATCCACACACGACGTGGCTCATTGGAGGACAATACGACATAGGCAGGAAAATTGTGTTCCCGCCCGGGATCGAACCGGGGACCTTCTGCGTGTGAAGCAGACGTGATAACCGCTACACTACGGAAACGACGGACCCGGGGAGTCCATCCTTGTTCACTCGAACTTGCGTCAGACTTTCTCTCGTTCGCGAATGCACACACGACAGTTCTTTTGTCAGCCTGGAACCCATCACAGCCGAGGGCTCAAGAAGTCTTCGGGGTGCTCGAGAGGGTGTCTGCCGTAGCACCCCTAACGAGATAGCGGCGTTTCGCGCAGTCGGTATTGCAAGTCATATCAGCAAAAGCAATCACTTTCTCAACAGCAGGCAGTGCGAGCCCAGCGGCAGCTCTACATGAAGGTACCAGTAGCCCAGGAAGGCCGCCGACCGCGGGAATTCGCGCCGGCCCCATCCCGCCAGCGTACACGAGACTTCCAGGGCACCCTGGACGACATCGATGGACTGGAATAATTGGCATTCGCCGTGTTACAGGGCTCGTTGGTCTAGGGGTATGATTCCTGCTTAGGGTGCAGGAGGTCCCGGGTTCAAATCCCGGACGAGCCCTAGCGTTTTGTGCAAACTGATCGCACGTCAGTGGCTGAGTCAGCGCAAAAAGCTCGCCGTCAGTATCAAATGAATTTCTTATTCGATGTGAGCAATTGACACTCGGGTCCGACGCGTGAAGGCGATTACGAAGGTTTCGGGTACAGATGGTAGCAGATGCATGTTAGTACGTCTTGCTTAAAGTGGTGATAAAGTGTTTCCGCCCGGGATCGAACCGGGGACCTTCTGCGTGTTAGGCAGACGTGATAACCGCTACACCAAGGAAACTGCTTGTGTGCACCTTACTTCACAGACAACTTGTAGTGATGTTGCCATCGTAACTAAAAAATTCAATAAATGTGGTACTTGCAAAACGAAGGGACATGCAGCAGATCCACACACGACGTGGCTCATTGGAGGACAATACGACATAGGCAGGAAAATTGTGTTCCCGCCCGGGATCGAACCGGGGACCTTCTGCGTGTGAAGCAGACGTGATAACCGCTACACTACGGAAACGACGGACCCGGGGAGTCCATCCTTGTTCACTCGAACTTGCCTCAGACTTTCTCTCGTTCGCGAATGCACACACGACAGTTCTTTTGTCAGCCTGGAACCCATCACAGCCGAGGGCTCAAGAAGTCTTCGGGGTGCTCGAGAGGGTGTCTGCCGTAGCACCCCTAACGAGATAGCGGCGTTTCGCGCAGTCGGTATTGCAAGTCATATCAGCAAAAGCAATCACTTTCTCAACAGCAGGCAGTGCGAGCCCAGCGGCAGCTCTACATGAAGGTACCAGTAGCCCAGGAAGGCCGCCGACCGCGGGAATTCGCGCCGGCCCCATCCCGCCAGCGTACACGAGACTTCCAGGGCACCCTGGACGACATCGATGGACTGGAATAATTGGCATTCGCCGTGTTACAGGGCTCGTTGGTCTAGGGGTATGATTCCTGCTTAGGGTGCAGGAGGTCCCGGGTTCAAATCCCGGACGAGCCCTAGCGTTTTGTGCAAACTGATCGCACGTCAGTGGCTGAGTCAGCGCAAAAAGCTCGCCGTCAGAATCAAATGAATTTCTTATTCGATGTGAGCAATTGACACTCGGGTCCGACGCGTGAAGGCGATTACGAAGGTTTCGGGTACAGATGGTAGCAGATGCATGTTAGTACGTCTTGCTTAAAGTGAAGAAAAAGTGTTTCCGCCCGGGATCGCACCGCGGACCTTCTGCGTGTTAGGCAGACGTGATAACCGCTACACCACGGAAACTGCTTGTGTGCACCTTACTTCACAGACTACTTGTAGTGATGTTGCCATCGTAACTAAAAAATTCAATAAATGTGGTACTTGCAAAACGAAGGGACATGCAGCAGATCCACACACGACGTGGCTCATTGGAGGACAATACGACATAGGCAGGAAAATTGTGTTCCCGCCAGGGATCGAACCGGGGACCTTCTGCGTGTGAAGCAGACGTGATAACCGCTACACTACGGAAACGACGGACCTGGGGAGTCCATCCTTGTTCACTCGAACTTGCCTCAGACTTTCTCTCGTTCGCGAATGCACACACGACAGTTCTTTTGTCAGCCTGGAACCCATCACAGCCGAGGGCTCAAGAAGTCTTCGGGGTGCTCGAGAGGGTGTCTGCCGTAGCACCCCTAACGAGATAGCGGCGTTTCGCGCAGTCGTTATTGCAAGTCATATCAGCAAATACAATCACTTTCTCAGCAGCAGGCAGTGCGAGCCCAGCGGCAGCTCTACATGAAGGTACCAGTAGCCCAGGAAGGCCGCCGACCGCGGGAATTCGCGCCGGCCCCATCCCGCCAGCGTACACGAGACTTCCAGGGCACCCTGGACGACATCGATGGACTGGAATAATTGGCATTCGCCGTGTTACAGGGCTCGTTGGTCTAGGGGTATGATTCCTGCTTAGGACGCAGGAGGTCCCGGGTTCAAATCCCGGACGAGCCCTATCGTTTTGTGCAAACTGATCGCACGTCAGTGGCTGAGTCAGCGCAAAAAGCTCGCCGTCAATATCAAATGAATTTCTTATTCGATGTGAGCAATTGACACTCGGGTCCGACGCGTGAAGGCGATTACGAAGGTTTCGGGTACAGATGGTAGCAGATGCATGTTAGTACGTCTTGCTTAAAGTGATGAAAAAGTGTTTCCGCCCGGGATCGAACCGGGGACTTTCTGCGTGTTAGGCAGACGTGATAACCGCTACACCAAGGAAACTGCTTGTGTGCACCTTACTTCACAGACAACTTGTAGTGATGTTGCCATCGTAACTAAAAAATTCAATAAATGTGGTACTTGCAAAACGAAGGGACATGCAGCAGATCCACACACGACGTGGCTCATTGGAGGACAATACGACATAGGCAGGAAAATTGTGTTCCCGCCCGGGATCGAACCGGGGACCTTCTGCGTGTGAAGCAGACGTGATAACCGCTACACTACGGAAACGACGGACCCGGGGAGTCCATCCTTGTTCACTCGAACTTGCGTCAGACTTTCTCTCGTTCGCGAATGCACACACGACAGTTCTTTTGTCAGCCTGGAACCCATCACAGCCGAGGGCTCAAGAAGTCTTCGGGGTGCTCGAGTGGGTGTCTGCCGTAGCACCCCTAACGAGATAGCGGCGTTTCGCGCAGTCGGTATTGCAAGTCATATCAGCAAAAGCAATCACTTTCTCAACAGCAGGCAGTGCGAGCCCAGCGGCAGCTCTACATGAAGGTACCAGTAGCCCAGGAAGGCCGCCGACCGCGGGAATTCGCGCCGGCCCCATCCCGCCAGCGTACACGAGACTTCCAGGGCACCCTGGACGACATCGATGGACTGGAATAATTGGCATTCGCCGTGTTACAGGGCTCGTTGGTCTAGGGGTATGATTCCTGCTTAGGGTGCAGGAGGTCCCGGGTTCAAATCCCGGACGAGCCCTAGCGTTTTGTGCAAACTGATCGCACGTCAGTGGCTGAGTCAGCGCAAAAAGCTCGCCGTCAGTATCAAATGAATTTCTTATTCGATGTGAGCAATTGACACTCGGGTCCGACGCGTGAAGGCGATTACGAAGGTTTCGGGTACAGATGGTAGCAGATGCATGTTAGTACGTCTTGCTTAAAGTGAAGAAAAAGTGTTTCCGCCCGGGATCGAACCGCGGACCTTCCGCGTGTTAGGCAGACGTGATAACCGCTACACCACGGAAACTGCTTGTGTGCACCTTACTTCACAGACAACTTGTAGTGATGTTGCCATCGTAACTAAAAAATTCAATAAATGTGGTACTTGCAAAACGAAGGGACATGCAGCAGATCCACACACGACGTGGCTCATTGGAGGACAATACGACATAGGCAGGAAAATTGTGTTCCCGCCCGGGATCGAACCGGGGACCTTCTGCGTGTGAAGCAGAGGTGATAACCGCTACACTACGGAAACGACGGACCCGGGGAGTCCATCCTTGTTCACTCGAACTTGCCTCAGACTTTCTCTCGTTCGCGAATGCACACACGACAGTTCTTTTGTCAGCCTGGAACCCATCACAGCCGAGGGCTCAAGAAGTCTTCGGGGTGCTCGAGAGGGTGTCTGCCGTAGCACCCCTAACGAGATAGCGGCGTTTCGCGCAGTCGTTATTGCAAGTCATATCAGCAAAAGCAATCACTTTCTCAACAGCAGGCAGTGCGAGCCCAGCGGCAGCTCTACATGAAGGTACCAGTAGCCCAGGAAGGCCGCCGACCGCGGGAATTCGCGCCGGCCCCATCCCGCCAGCGTACACGAGACTTCCAGGGCACCCTGGACGACATCGATGGACTTTAATAATTGGCATTCGCCGTGTTACAGGGCTCGTTGGTCTAGGGGTATGATTCCTGCTTAGGGTGCAGGAGGTCCCGGGTTCAAATCCCGGACGAGCCCTAGCGTTTTGTGCAAACTGATCGCACGTCAGTGGCTGAGTCAGCGCAAAAAGCTCGCCGTCAGTATCAAATGAATTTCTTATTCGATGTGAGCAATTGACACTCGGGTCCGACGCGTGAAGGCGATTACGAAGGTTTCGGGTACAGATGGTAGCAGATGCATGTTAGTACGTCTTGCTTAAAGTGAAGAAAAAGTGTTTCCGCCCGGGATCGAACCGCAGACCTTCTGCGTGTTAGGCAGACGTGATAACCGCTACACCACGGAAACTGCTTGTGTGCACCTTACTTCACAGACAACTTGTAGTGATGTTGCCATCGTAACTAAAAAATTCAATAAATGTGGTACTTGCAAAACGAAGGGACATGCAGCAGATCCACACACGACGTGGCTCATTGGAGGACAATACGACATAGGCAGGAAAATTGTGTTCCCGCCAGGGATCGAACCGGGGACCTTCTGCGTGTGAAGCAGACGTGATAACCGCTACACTACGGAAACGACGGACCCGGGGAGTCCATCCTTGTTCACTCGAACTTGCCTCAGACTTTCTCTCGTTCGCGAATGCACACACGACAGTTCTTTTGTCAGCCTGGAACCCATCACAGCCGAGGGCTCAAGAAGTCTTCGGGGTGCTCGAGAGGGTGTCTGCCGTAGCACCCCTAACGAGATAGCGGCGTTTCGCGCAGTCGTTATTGCAAGTCATATCAGCAAAAGCAATCACTTTCTCAACAGCAGGCAGTGCGAGCCCAGCGGCAGCTCTACATGAAGGTACCAGTAGCCCAGGAAGGCCGCCGACCGCGGGAATTCGCGCCGGCCCCATCCCGCCAGCGTACACGAGACTTCCAGGGCACCCTGGACGACATCGATGGACTGGAATAATTGGCATTCGACGTGTCACAGGGCTCGTTGGTCTAGGGGTATGATTCCTGCTTAGGGTGCAGGAGGTCCCGGGTTCAAATCCCGGACGAGCCCTAGCGTTTTGTGCAAACTGGTCGCACGTCAGTGGCTGAGTCAGCGCAAAAAGCTCGCCGTCAATATCAAATGAATTTCTTATTCGATGTGAGCAATTGACACTCGGGTCCGACGCGTGAAGGCGATTACGAAGGTTTCGGGTACAGATGGTAGCAGATGCATGTTAGTACGTCTTGCTTAAAGTGATGAAAAAGTGTTTCCGCCCGGGATCGAACCGGGGACCTTCTGCGTGTTAGGCAGACGTGATAACCGCTACACCAAGGAAACTGCTCGTGTGCACCTTACTTCACAGACAACTTGTAGTGATGTTGCCATCGTAACTAAAAAATTCAATAAATGTGGTACTTGCAAAACGAAGTGACATGCAGCAGATCCACACACGACGTGGCTCATTGGAGGACAATACGACATAGGCAGGAAAATTGTGTTCCCGCCCGGGATCGAACCGGGGACCTTCTGCGTGTGAAGCAGACGTGATAACCGCTACACTACGGAAACGACGGACCCGGGGAGTCCATCCTTGTTCACTCGAACTTGCCTCAGACTTTCTCTCGTTCGCGAATGCACACACGACAGTTCTTTTGTCAGCCTGGAACCCATCACAGCCGAGGGCTCAAGAAGTCTTCGGGGTGCTCGAGAGGGTGTCTGCCGTAGCACCCCTAACGAGATAGCGGCGTTTCGCGCAGTCGTTATTGCAAGTCATATCAGCAAAAGCAATCACTTTCTCAACAGCAGGCAGTGCGAGCCCAGCGGCAGCTCTACATGAAGGTACCAGTAGCCCAGGAAGGCCGCCGACCGCGGGAATTCGCGCCGGCCCCATCCCGCCAGCGTACACGAGACTTCCAGGGCACCCTGGACGACATCGATGGACTGGAATAATTGGCATTCGCCGTGTTACAGGGCTCGTTGGTCCAGGGGTATGATTCCTGCTTAGGGTGCAGGAGGTCCCGGGTTCAAATCCCGGACGAGCCCTAGCGTTTTGTGCAAACTGATCGCACGTCAGTGGCTGAGTCAGCGCAAAAAGCTCGCCGTCAATATCAAATGAATTTCTTATTCGATGTGAGCAATTGACACTCGGGTCCGACGCGTGAAGGCGATTACGAAGGTTTCGGGTACAGATGGTAGCAGATGCATGTTAGTACGTCTTGCTTAAAGTGATGAAAAAGTGTTTCCGCCCGGGATCGAACCGGGGACCTTCTGCGTGTTAGGCAGACGTGACAACCGCTACACCACGGAAACTGGTTGTGTGCACCTTACTTCACAGACAACTTGTAGTGATGTTGCCATCGTAACTAAAAAATTCAATAAATGTGGTACTTGCAAAACGAAGGGACATGCAGCAGATCCACACACGACGTGGCTCATTGGAGGACAATACGACATAGGCAGGAAAATTGTGTTCCCGCCCGGGATCGAACCGGGGACCTTCTGCGTGTGAAGCAGACGTGATAACCGCTACACTACAGAAACGACGGACCCGGGGAGTCCATCCTTGTTCACTCGAACTTGCCTCAGACTTTCTCTCGTTCGCGAATGCACACACGACAGTTCTTTTGTCAGCCTGGAACCCATCACAGCCGAGGGCTCAAGAAGTCTTCGGGGTGCTCGAGAGGGTGTCTGCCGTAGCACCCCTAACGAGATAGCGGCGTTTCGCGCAGTCGTTATTGCAAGTCATATCAGCAAAAGCAATCACTTTCTCAACAGCAGGCAGTGCGAGCCCAGCGGCAGCTCTACATGAAGGTACCAGTAGCCCAGGAAGGCCGCCGACCGCGGGAATTCGCGCCGGCCCCATCCCGCCAGCGTACACGAGACTTCCAGGGCACCCTGGACGACATCGATGGACTGGAATAATTGGCATTCGCCGTGTTACAGGGCTCGTTGGTCCAGGGGTATGATTCCTGCTTAGGGTGCAGGAGGTCCCGGGTTCAAATCCCGGACGAGCCCTAGCGTTTTGTGCAAACTGATCGCACGTCAGTGGCTGAGTCAGCGCAAAAAGCTCGCCGTCAATATCAAATGAATTTCTTATTCGATGTGAGCAATTGACACTCGGGTCCGACGCGTGAAGGCGATTACGAAGGTTTCGGGTACAGATGGTAGCAGATGCATGTTAGTACGTCTTGCTTAAAGTGATGAAAAAGTGTTTCCGCCCGGGATCGAACCGGGGACCTTCTGCGTGTTAGGCAGACGTGACAACCGCTACACCACGGAAACTGGTTGTGTGCACCTTACTTCACAGACAACTTGTAGTGATGTTGCCATCGTAACTAAAAAATTCAATAAATGTGGTACTTGCAAAACGAAGGGACATGCAGCAGATCCACACACGACGTGGCTCATTGGAGGACAATACGACATAGGCAGGAAAATTGTGTTCCCGCCCGGGATCGAACCGGGGACCTTCTGCGTGTGAAGCAGACGTGATAACCGCTACACTACAGAAACGACGGACCCGGGGAGTCCATCCTTGTTCACTCGAACTTGCCTCAGACTTTCTCTCGTTCGCGAATGCACACACGACAGTTCTTTTGTCAGCCTGGAACCCATCACAGCCGAGGGCTCAAGAAGTCTTCGGGGTGCTCGAGAGGGTGTCTGCCGTAGCACCCCTAACGAGATAGCGGCGTTTCGCGCAGTCGTTATTGCAAGTCATATCAGCAAATACAATCACTTTCTCAACAGCAGGCAGTGCGAGCCCAGCGGCAGCTCTACATGAAGGTACCAGTAGCCCAGGAAGGCCGCCGACCGCGGGAATTCGCGCCGGCCCCATCCCGCCAGCGTACACGAGACTTCCAGGGCACCCTGGACGACATCGATGGACTGGAATAATTGGCATTCGCCGTGTTACAGGGCTCGTTGGTCTAGGGGTATGATTCCTGCTTAGGGTGCAGGAGGTCCCGGGTTCAAATCCCGGACGAGCCCTATCGTTTTGTGCAAACTGATCGCACGTCAGTGGCTGAGTCAGCGCAAAAAGCTCGCCGTCAATATCAAATGAATTTCTTATTCGATGTGAGCAATTGACACTCGGGTCAAGGTTTCGGGTACAGATGGTAGCAGATGCATGTTAGTACGTCTTGCTTAAAGTGATGAAAAAGTGTTTCCGCCCGGGATCGAACCGGGGACCTTGTGCGTGTTAGGCAGACGTGATAACCGCTACACCAAGGAAACTGCTTGTGTGCACCTTACTTCACAGACAACTTGTAGTGATGTTGCCATCGTAACTAAAAAATTCAATAAATGTGGTACTTGCAAAACGAAGTGACATGCAGCAGATCCACACACGACGTGGCTCATTGGAGGACAATACGACATAGGCAGGAAAATTGTGTTCCCGCCCGGGATCGAACCGGGGACCTTCTGCGTGTGAAGCAGACGTGATAACCGCTACACTACGGAAACGACGGACCCGGGGAGTCCATCCTTGTTCACTCGAACTTGCCTCAGACTTTCTCTCGTTCGCGAATGCACACACGACAGTTCTTTTGTCAGCCTGGAACCCATCACAGCCGAGGGCTCAAGAAGTCTTCGGGGTGCTCGAGAGGGTGTCTGCCGTAGCACCCCTAACGAGATAGCGGCGTTCCGCGCAGTCGTTATTGCAAGTCATATCAGCAAAAGCAATCACTTTCTCAACAGCAGGCAGTGCGAGCCCAGCGGCAGCTCTACATGAAGGTACCAGTAGCCCAGGAAGGCCGCCGACCGCGGGAATTCGCGCCGGCCCCATCCCGCCAGCGTACACGAGACTTCCAGGGCACCCTGGACGACATCGATGGACTGGAATAATTGGCATTCGCCGTGTTACAGGGCTCGTTGGTCCAGGGGTATGATTCCTGCTTAGGGTGCAGGAGGTCCCGGGTTCAAATCCCGGACGAGCCCTAGCGTTTTGTGCAAACTGATCGCACGTCAGTGGCTGAGTCAGCGCAAAAAGCTCGCCGTCAGTATCAAATGAATTTCTTATTCGATGTGAGCAATTGACACTCGGGTCCGACGCGTGAAGGCGATTACGAAGGTTTCGGGTACAGATGGTAGCAGATGCATGTTAGTACGTCTTGCTTAAAGTGATGAAAAAGTGTTTCCGCCCGGGATCGAACCGGGGACCTTCTGCGTGTTAGGCAGACGTGATAAACGCTACACCACGGAAACAGCTTGTGTGCACCTTACTTCACAGACAACTTGTAGTGATGTTGCCATCGTAACTAAAAAATTCAATAAATGTGGTACTTGCAAAACGAAGGGACATGCAGCAGATCCACACACGACGTGGCTCATTGGAGGACAATACGACATAGGCAGGAAAATTGTGTTCCCGCCCGGGATCGAACCGGGGACCTTCTGCGTGTGAAGCAGACGTGATAACCGCTACACTACAGAAACGACGGACCCGGGGAGTCCATCCTTGTTCACTCGAACTTGCCTCAGACTTTCTCTCGTTCGCGAATGCACACACAACAGTTCTTTTGTCAGCCTGGAACCCATCACAGCCGAGGGCTCAAGAAGTCTTCGGGGTGCTCGAGAGGGTGTCTGCCGTAGCACCCCTAACGAGATAGCGGCGTTTCGCGCAGTCGTTATTGCAAGTCATATCAGCAAATACAATCACTTTCTCAACAGCAGGCAGTGGGAGCCCAGCGGCAGCTCTACATGAAGGTACCAGTAGCCCAGGAAGGCCGCCGACCGCGGGAATTCGCGCCGGCCCCATCCCGCCAGCGTACACGAGACTTCCAGGGCACCCTGGACGACATCGATGGACTGGAATAATTGGCATTCGCCGTGTTACAGGGCTCGTTGGTCTAGGGGTATGATTCCCGCTTAGGGTGCAGGAGGTCCCGGGTTCAAATCCCGGACGAGCCCTATCGTTTTGTGCAAACTGATCGCACGTCAGTGGCTGAGTCAGCGCAAAAAGCTCGCCGTCAATATCAAATGAATTTCTTATTCGATGTGAGCAATTGACACTCGGGTCCGACGCGTGAAGGCGATTACGAAGGTTTCGGGTACAGATGGTAGCAGATGCATGTTAGTACGTCTTGCTTAAAGTGATGAAAAAGTGTTTCCGCCCGGGATCGAACCGGGGACCTTCTGCGTGTTAGGCAGACGTGATAACCGCTACACCAAGGAAACTGCTTGTGTGCACCTTACTTCACAGACAACTTGTAGTGATGTTGCCATCGTAACTAAAAAATTCAATAAATGTGGTACTTGCAAAACGAAGTGACATGCAGCAGATCCACACACGACGTGGCTCATTGGAGGACAATACGACATAGGCAGGAAAATTGTGTTCCCGCCCGGGATCGAACCGGCGACCTTCCGCGTGTGAAGCAGACGTGATAACCGCTACACTACGGAAACGACGGACCCGGGGAGTCCATCCTTGTTCACTCGAACTTGCCTCAGACTTTCTCTCGTTCGCGAATGCACACACGACAGTTCTTTTGTCAGCCTGGAACCCATCACAGCCGAGGGCTCAAGAAGTCTTCGGGGTGCTCGAGAGGGTGTCTGCCGTAGCACCCCTAACGAGATAGCGGCGTTTCGCGCAGTCGTTATTGCAAGTCATATCAGCAAAAGCAATCACTTTCTCAACAGCAGGCAGTGCGAGCCCAGCGGCAGCTCTACATGAAGGTACCAGTAGCCCAGGAAGGCCGCCGACCGCGGGAATTCGCGCCGGCCCCATCCCGCCAGCGTACACGAGACTTCCAGGGCACCCTGGACGACATCGATGGACTGGAATAATTGGCATTCGCCGTGTCACAGGGCTCGTTGGTCTAGGGGTATGATTCCTGCTTAGGGTGCAGGAGGTCCCGGGTTCAAATCCCGGACGAGCCCTAGCGTTTTGTGCAAACTGATCGCACGTCAGTGGCTGAGTCAGCGCAAAAAGCTCGCCGTCAATATCAAATGAATTTCTTATTCGATGTGAGCAATTGACACTCGGGTCCGACGCGTGAAGGCGATTACGAAGGTTTCGGGTACAGATGGTAGCAGATGCATGTTAGTACGTCTTGCTTAAAGTGATGAAAAAGTGTTTCCGCCCGGGATCGAACCGGGGACCTTCTGCGTGTTAGGCAGACGTGATAACCGCTACACCACGGAAACTGGTTGTGTGCACCTTACTTCACAGACAACTTGTAGTGATGTTGCCATCGTAACTAAAAAATTCAATAAATGTGGTACTTGCAAAACGAAGGGACATGCAGCAGATCCACACACGACGTGGCTCATTGGAGGACAATACGACATAGGCAGGAAAATTGTGTTCCCGCCCGGGATCGAACCGGGGACCTTCTGCGTGTGAAGCAGACGTGATAACCGCTACACTACAGAAACGACGGACCCGGGGAGTCCATCCTTGTTCACTCGAACTTGCCTCAGACTTTCTCTCGTTCGCGAATGCACACACGACAGTTCTTTTGTCAGCCTGGAACCCATCACAGCCGAGGGCTCAAGAAGTCTTCGGGGTGCTCGAGAGGGTGTCTGCCGTAGCACCCCTAACGAGATAGCGGCGTTTCGCGCAGTCGTTATTGCAAGTCATATCAGCAATTACAATCACTTTCTCAACAGCAGGCAGTGCGAGCCCAGCGGCAGCTCTACATGAAGGTACCAGTAGCCCAGGAAGGCCGCCGACCGCGGGAATACGCGCCGGCCCCATCCCGCCAGCGTACACGAGACTTCCAGGGCACCCTGGACGACATCGATGGACTGGAATAATTGGCATTCGCCGTGTTACAGGGCTCGTTGGTCTAGGGGTATGATTCCTGCTTAGGGTGCAGGAGGTCCCGGGTTCAAATCCCGGACGAGCCCTATCGTTTTGTGCAAACTGATCGCACGTCAGTGGCTGAGTCAGCGCAAAAAGCTCGCCGTCAATATCAAATGAATTTCTTATTCGATGTGAGCAATTGACACTCGGGTCCGACGCGTGAAGGCGATTACGAAGGTTTCGGGTACAGATGGTAGCAGATGCATGTTAGTACGTCTTGCTTAAAGTGATGAAAAAGTGTTTCCGCCCGGGATCGAACCGGGGACCTTCTGCGTGTTACGCAGACGTGATAACCGCTACACCAAGGAAACTGCTTGTGTGCACCTTACTTCACAGACAACTTGTAGTGATGTTGCCATCGTAACTAAAAAATTCAATAAATGTGGTACTTGCAAAACGAAGTGACATGCAGCAGATCCACACACGACGTGGCTCATTGGAGGACAATACGACATAGGCAGGAAAATTGTGTTCCAGCCCGGGATCGAACCGGGGACCTTCTGCGTGTGAAGCAGACGTGATAACCGCTACACTACGGAAACGACGGACCCGGGGAGTCCATCCTTGTTCACTCGAACTTGCCTCAGACTTTCTCTCGTTCGCGAATGCACACACGACAGTTCTTTTGTCAGCCTGGAACCCATCACAGCCGAGGGCTCAAGAAGTCTTCGGGGTGCTCGAGAGGGTGTCTGCCGTAGCACCCCTAACGAGATAGCGGCGTTTCGCGCAGTCGTTATTGCAAGTCATATCAGCAAAAGCAATCACTTTCTCAACAGCAGGCAGTGCGAGCCCAGCGGCAGCTCTACATGAAGGTACCAGTAGCCCAGGAAGGCCGCCGACCGCGGGAATTCGCGCCGGCCCCATCCCGCCAGCGTACACGAGACTTCCAGGGCACCCTGGACGACATCGATGGACTGGAATAATTGGCATTCGCCGTGTTACAGGGCTCGTTGGTCCAGGGGTATGGTTCCTGCTTAGGGTGCAGGAGGTCCCGGGTTCAAATCCCGGACGAGCCCTAGCGTTTTGTGCAAACTGATCGCACGTCAGTGGCTGAGTCAGCGCAAAAAGCTCGCCGTCAGTATCAAATGAATTTCTTATTCGATGTGAGCAATTGACACTCGGGTCCGACGCGTGAAGGCGATTACGAAGGTTTCGGGTACAGATGGTAGCAGATGCATGTTAGTACGTCTTGCTTAAAGTGATGAAAAAGTGTTTCCGCCCGGGATCGAACCGGGGACCTTCTGCGTGTTAGGCAGACGTGATAAACGCTACACCACGGAAACAGCTTGTGTGCACCTTACTTCACAGACAACTTGTAGTGATGTTGCCATCGTAACTAAAAAATTCAATAAATGTGGTACTTGCAAAACGAAGGGACATGCAGCAGATCCACACACGACGTGGCTCATTGGAGGACAATACGACATAGGCAGGAAAATTGTGTTCCCGCCCGGGATCGAACCGGGGACCTTCTGCGTGTGAAGCAGACGTGATAACCGCTACACTACGGAAACGACGGACCCGGGGAGTCCATCCTTGTTCACTCGAACTTGCCTCAGACTTTCTCTCGTTCGCGAATGCACACACGACAGTTCTTTTGTCAGCCTGGAACCCATCACAGCCGAGGGCTCAAGAAGTCTTCGGGGTGCTCGAGAGGGTGTCTGCCGTAGCACCCCTAACGAGATAGCGGCGTTTCGCGCAGTCGTTATTGCAAGTCATATCAGCAAAAGCAATCACTTTCTCAACAGCAGGCAGTGCGAGCCCAGCGGCAGCTCTACATGAAGGTACCAGTAGCCCAGGAAGGCCGCCGACCGCGGGAATTCGCGCCGGCCCCATCCCGCCAGCGTACACGAGACATCCAGGGCACCCTGGACGACATCGATGGACTGGAATAATTGGCATTCGCCGTGTCACAGGGCTCGTTGGTCCAGGGGTATGATTCCTGCTTAGGGTGCAGGAGGTCCCGGGTTCAAATTCCGAAGGAGCCCTAGCGTTTTGTGCAAACTGATCGCACGTCAGTGGCTGAGTCAGCGCAAAAAGCTCGCCGTCAATATCAAATGAATTTCTTATTCGATGTGAGCAATTGACGCTCGGGTCCGACGCGTGAAGGCGATTACGAAGGTTTCGGGTACAGATGGTAGCAGATGCATGTTAGTACGTCTTGCTTAAAGTGATGAAAAAGTGTTTCCGCCCGGGATCGAACCGGGGACCTTCTGCGTGTTAAGCAGACGTGATAACCGCTACACCACGGAAACTGCTTGTGTGCACCTTACTTCACAGACAACTTGTAGTGATGTTGCCATCGTAACTAAAAAATTCAATAAATGTGGTACTTGCAAAACGAAGGGACATGCAGCAGATCCACACACGACGTGGCTCATTGGAGTACAATACGACATAGGCAGGAAAATTGTGTTCCCGCCCGGGATCGAACCGGGGACCTTCTGCGTGTGAAGCAGACGTGATAACCGCTACACTACGGAAACGACGGACCCGGGGAGTCCATCCTTGTTCACTCGAACTTGCCTCAGACTTTCTCTCGTTCGCGAATGCACACACGACAGTTCTTTTGTCAGCCTGGAACCCATCACAGCCGAGGGCTCAAGAAGTCTTCGGGGTGCTCGAGAGGGTGTCTGCCGTAGCACCCCTAACGAGATAGCGGCGTTTCGCGCAGTCGTTATTGCAAGTCATATCAGCAAAAGCAATCACTTTCTCAACAGCAGGCAGTGCGAGCCCAGCGGCAGCTCTACATGAAGGTACCAGTAGCCCAGGAAGGCCGCCGACCGCGGGAATTCGCGCCGGCCCCATCCCGCCAGCGTACACGAGACTTCCAGGGCACCCTGGACGACATCGATGGACTGGAATAATTGGCATTCGCCCTGTCACAGGGCTCGTTGGTCTAGGGGTATGATTCCTGCTTAGGGTGCAGGAGGTCCCGGGTTCAAATCCCGGACGAGCCCTAGCGTTTTGTGCAAACTGATCGCACGTCAGTGGCTGAGTCAGCGCAAAAAGCTCGCCGTCAATATCAAATGAATTTCTTATTCGATGTGAGCAATTGACACTCGGGTCCGACGCGTGAAGGCGATTACGAAGGTTTCGGGTACAGATGGTAGCAGATGCATGTTAGTACGTCTTGCTTAAAGTGATGAAAAAGTGTTTCCGCCCGGGATCGAACCGGGGACCTTCTGCGTGTTAGGCAGACGTGATAACCGCTACACCACGGAAACTGCTTGTGTGCACCTTACTTCACAGACAACTTGTAGTTTTGTTGCCATCGTAACTAAAAAATTCAATAAATGTGGTACTTGCAAAACGAAGGGACATGCAGCAGATCCACACACGACGTGGCTCATTGGAGGACAATACGACATAGGCAGGAAAATTGTGTTCCCGCCCGGGATCGAACCGGGGACCTTCTGCGTGTGAAGCAGACGTGATAACCGCTACACTACGGAAACGACGGACCCGGGGAGTCCATCCTTGTTCACTCGAACTTGCCTCAGACTTTCTCTCGTTCGCGAATGCACACACGACAGTTCTTTTGTCAGCCTGGAACCCATCACAGCCGAGGGCTCAAGAAGTCTTCGGGGTGCTCGAGAGGGTGTCTGCCGTAGCACCCCTAACGAGATAGCGGCGTTTCGCGCAGTCGTTATTGCAAGTCATATCAGCAAAAGCAATCACTTTCTCAACAGCAGGCAGTGCGAGCCCAGCGGCAGCTCTACATGAAGGTACCAGTAGCCCAGGAAGGCCGCCGACCGCGGGAATTCGCGCCGGCCCCATCCCGCCAGCGTACACGAGACTTCCAGGGCACCCTGGACGACATCGATGGACTGGAATAATTGGCATTCGCCGTGTCACAGGGCTCGTTGGTCTAGGGGTATGATTCCTGCTTAGGGTGCAGGAGGTCCCGGGTTCAAATCCCGGACGAGCCCTAGCGTTTTGTGCAAACTGATCGCACGTCAGTGGCTGAGTCAGCGCAAAAAGCTCGCCGTCAATATCAAATGAATTTCTTATTCGATGTGAGCAATTGACACTCGGGTCCGACGCGTGAAGGCGATTACGAAGGTTTCGGGTACAGATGGTAGCAGATGCATGTTAGTACGTCTTGCTTAAAGTGATGAAAAAGTGTTTCCGCCCGGGATCGAACCGGGGACCTTCTGCGTGTTAGGCAGACGTGATAACCGCTACACCACGGAAACTGCTTGTGTGCACCTTACTTCACAGACAACTTGTAGTGATGTTGCCATCGTAACTAAAAAATTCAATAAATGTGGTACTTGCAAAACGAAGGGACATGCAGCAGATCCACACACGACGTGGCTCATTGGAGGACAATACGACATAGGCAGGAAAATTGTGTTCCCGCCCGGGATCGAACCGGGGACCTTCTGCGTGTGAAGCAGACGTGATAACCGCTACACTACGGAAACGACGGACCCGGGGAGTCCATCCTTGTTCACTCGAACTTGCCTCAGACTTTCTCTCGTTCGCGAATGCACACACGACAGTTCTTTTGTCAGCCTGGAACCCATCACAGCCGAGGGCTCAAGAAGTCTTCGGGGTGCTCGAGAGGGTGTCTGCCGTAGCACGCCTAACGAGATAGCGGCGTTTCGCGCAGTCGTTATTGCAAGTCATATCAGCAAAAGCAATCACTTTCTCAACAGCAGGCAGTGCGAGCCCAGCGGCAGCTCTACATGAAGGTACCAGTAGCCCAGGAAGGCCGCCGACCGCGGGAATTCGCGCCGGCCCCATCCCGCCAGCGTACACGAGACTTCCAGGGCACCCTGGACGACATCGATGGACTGGAATAATTGGCATTCGCCCTGTCACAGGGCTCGTTGGTCTAGGGGCATTCCCTCGCGGGCAGCCGTGCGGTGCGGACGTACGGAGCGGCTGGTCGTGTTTACTTCGTCGCTGCCGGCGGCGGTCGCTGTGCATGGTGAGTGCGCGCTTACAGCGATAACACTACCCTCGGTAATGAATACACGAATGCAATCATGACTCAACCGGAACGGAAAGACACTCTTAAGTTGACATTCGACCCGAAATTTGCTAGACCAAAATCCTTTGAGGTAGAACTATTTGTGCGAGATGTTATGAACTTAACGCTTGACGATTTAATTGGCATACACTTGTCGATCGTTAGTAGTACCGTTTACTTGAAATTGGTGACGCCTGAACGATGTGAACAAATTGTTGCGTCTTGTGGTGGATCTCTTAAATTCAAACATTCAGGCGGAAACGTTGGCGAGGTACGACTAACGCATGCCGGCTTGGGATTGCGAACCATCAGAATATTTGAACTGCCCTTCGAAGTAACTGCCGAGCAGATTAACGCCAAACTACGGGAATATGGCTCGGTAGTAAGCAACGTTGCTGAGAAATGGTCAGGTCAACATATATTCCCCGTCTTAAACGGTGTGCGGCAAGTGAAACTCGAGTTGCTGAAGCATATCCCATCTTACCTCATTATCAGTGGGTACAGGGCCATAGTAATTTATGACGGGCAACCACGGACTTGCTCCGGATGTGGCTCTACAGCACACGTCCGCGCTCAGTGTCTTCAGAGGCGCGTAGCGCAGATCCCGATTGGCGAGCGTGGGCAGCCTGGCCCCAGTTCTACGCTGCCGATCACTTACGTAGCCGCCGCCCGTGTACACACCGCTCCAGAGCTCAGCGTCGATTTCACCTTAGATGCGTACACTGATCACAACGAGGAGAACATACCAATGGAGACGAGTACTGTCCCGGAAACCCTCGGAGCTTCCTTACAGGAAGTTAAGGAGGGAAGTACGGAGACGCCGGGTGGCAGCCAGGTCTGCAACGTTTTCGAACAGCCGATGGCGGCGGAAGTTCTTCCCATGGCCGAAGGCTGTGCCACTCAGGAGAACACTGCTCAAAACTCCACGTGCCCTTCCCCGAAAAAGCAGAAGAAGCGGAGAATCGCGCAACAGGGTGCTGACACAAAAGCGCAACCACTGCGCGAGAAAGCCAATCAGGTGCGTCAGAAGATGACCGACGTGCCGTCTCAGGTTTCCCCTGCAACTCCCCGGACATCCAAAAAGTCCCGCACTGACGACTCAGAGGCTGACTCCGACAACAGACCCTCCCCATCACAGACGAAGACGATGTCAGTAGATACCGAAGGTACAGGTGGCCACCAGCCAGATAGCAGTGCAGATCCGCGTGAAGCTCACCACCCGCGTAACTGGGCGGACGACGTCGAAGAATGCTCTCATGACAACGGTCTGACCGAAGTACAGGGACAAGACCGTGAAACAGTATCAGAAGTGCGGGAAACGGAATCGCAAGGGCAACGGAAGGCTGAATCTGCTCTTCAGACGGTCGATGCCGACCCCGACTTCTTTTAACTGATGCCCGTCCGTCATCTCTAAGGGAGCGGCTCAACGCCACGCATACCTCTGCCCTCATGCCACCCTTACAGGCATACCGTGTTGCCACGGTCAACATCAACAAGATCAGCAGTACGTCAAACCTGAGGAATCTTACGGATTTCTTATATGCAGCTGATGTCGACATTGCGCTGTTGCAAGAGGTCGCCGACATTGATCTGGATCGTATCACAGGTTATAATGCGTTAATCAACCCGGGACGTGGCAGTGAACTCGGAACTGCACTTTTGACCAAAGAAGGCATCGCCGTAGCCAATGTCGACAGACTGCCGAACAGCAGAGGTATTGCGGGGACAATCCACAACACCCGATTCATAAATGTTTATGCCCCTTCTGGAACGGGAAAAAAACGCCAGAGGTCGGAGTTTTTTAGGGAAGAGATAGTGCCACTTTTTACAACCCGCACAGGCCAAGTCGTATTTGCAGGTGATTTCAACTGTGTACTGAAACCCAAAGACCAAACGCCGCATTTTAACACTTCCATAGAACTTCTGGACATTGTTCGAGAATTAAACCTACTCGACACGTGGGAACTTAAACACGGCGACATGCCCGGTTTTACCCACGTCACCAGCCATTCTGCAAGCCGCATTGACAGAATTTATGCATCCTCCAATTTACGAAACCATATTTTGCACGCGGAGCGATGGCCGCTTATATTCTCTGACCATGTAGCATATATATGTACCATCAATATGGAAAAACAGGGTACATATAGAGCGAGAGGCCCGTGGAAACTGAATGTTTCCCATTTATCAGATCCAGGGTGCCACGCCGCCTTCCGACACACATGGGCAGATTGTGAAAGGAAATTTCCACAGTACAATTCGGCTCTCTCGTGGTGGTTAAAATGTGCAAAGCCAGCTCTCATAAAAGCGATGAAGTGTTACTCTCGCGAGAAATACGCCTGGCAGAGGACCACAATAGAATTCTATTTTCAGTGCCTACGAGAACTTTATACCGACGATAATACAGTAGTGGCCAATCACATGCAGATCAAAAGAATCCAGGCAACACTCCTAACACTGACGCGACGACAATCTGAAGGCTATCAAGTGAGAACACGCCTGCAAAATGCAGTGCGGGAGGAGACAACATCCATGTACCACGTTATACAAGAGCAAAAAAGAAGAAACAGGAAAATACTGACTGAGCTAAAAACTGCAGACGGTCGCCTTTTCGACACACAAACTGCTATTCAAGAAGAAATTTATAAACATTTTACGGCGTTACTAGCTGAAAAACCAATAGATGTGGCAGCGCAGGCAGTCCTTACGGACAGGGCGTGGGGGAGACTTAGTCCGGAACAGGCGGAAGAACTCGCCTCAGACATACTCGAGGATGAAGTGGCAGACGCCATTCTCAGAAGCCCAAGAAATAAATCGCCTGGTCCTGACGGATTACCTGCCGAGTTTTATCACACATTTAGGCGACAGTTAATTAGTAAGTTGACTCTGGTCTGTAATGACATTATGAACATTCGAAATGACAGCTTGAAAGATTTTTGTAAAGGGATAGTGGTGCTAGTACCAAAAACTCCAGGAGGCAAAACTGTAGAGAATCTCCGGCCTTTAACATTGCTTAACACTGACTATAAAATTTTCGCACGTGTCATTATGCAACGATTAAATTCAGTCATTACCAGCGTTACCGGCGACTACCAAACGTGCGTTGGACCAAATAGAAATATTTTCCACACTTTAACTGCATATAGAGATCTCATAGCGATTGCCGAAGCCTGTGACATCCCAAGTGCCCTTGTGTCCCTCGACTTTGAAAAGGCCTTTGACAGGGTGAACCACTCCTATCTCCTACGCACCATGGACGCCATGCATTTTCCTCAGAAAATCACTGATACTGTTCAAACCCTCCTGATGAATGGTACGTCGCAAATCAATGTAAATGGACGCTTAAGCAGGCCGATCAGTATCGCCAGTTCAGTACGACAGGGCTGCCCAATGTCGATGGCATTGTTTGCCATAGCACTCGAGCCATTCTTGTACTCCCTGACGCAAGACCTTCCAGGGCTGCTCATTCATGGTCAGAAGATTATTTGCCAGGCTTACGCAGATGATGTCAGTTTTGTAGTAACGAAAGACGAGGACTTAGAGAAAGCTTTCCACATTGTAGCAACGTATGAAGCTGCATCGGGGGCGAGACTCAACCGTCACAAGTCAGGCTTAATGCACATTGGACGCGGATTAGAACTCGGTGCTGCTGAAAGAATCAGAAGCTTGGATACGATCACCTGCCTCGGGATTGAATACACACGCAATGTCCGCCGCACGGCTGCCTTGAACTATCGAAAAATGCTGGCAAAAATGCGCGCTGGCATACGGCAACATAGCCTGCGAGCTCTAAATGCCATTCAAAGAGTGGCTTTAGTTAACACCTACATAATTTCCAAAGTAAATTACGTTGCCCAAGTACTGCCATTACCAAAGACTATGGCACAACAAATGTTAGCGGCGCTTGGCCACTTTGTTACCAGGGGTCAGATATTTAAAGTAAAGTATGAAACCCTCACCCTACCAGTTTGGAAGGGAGGCCTCAATTTGACGGATGTCTACCTCAAAGCAAAAGCCCTGTATGTTAGTCAAACATACAAACAGTGGCACAGATCACCTAACACACTGACGGCTCACATTTTGAATGAAATAGTGCCTCCCAATCTGGATCCACCTGTAGATGTAAAACACATTCTGAACTCGCTCTGTCACTTCAGGTATTTCATACTAGAACTTAGCTACATACAACGAAGAATTCCAGAGGCAGACCGACACAAAGTCAAAGCGATTTACGCCACATTGACGGCAAGTACACCACGCAATATAGTGGAGGAGAAATGTCGAGGTTATAACTGGAAACAAGTCTGGGAGAACATTCACGACCCGCTTCTTTCATCTACAGTTCGCTCAACTTGGTACATGGCAGTCAATAGGAAATTTCCGACCAATTCGAGGTTACACAAGATTCACCTGGCTGAAACACCGAATTGTATCAGATGTCACTTAGTTGACACAGACGAGCATAGATTTACTTGCGACGCTGTACAGGACATATGGTCCCTCTGCACACGGAAACTCGCAAGCATACTGCGAACGTCACCAAGAACGATAGCACCGACACGCCTACTCAACCCTGACGAAGTTCCCTATCCCAATACAAAACGACGTGCCGTCAATTGGCTAAAGGGCCAGACTGTATACTACATACTATCCGAGAAAGAGAAGAGTACAGAAGAATATTGGTTACATTTAACGATGGAGCACCAGACACTACTACGAACGACGAAATATAGAGAAAACTATGCTTGTTTTTTATTACGAACGTTGACATAGAGTCACTATATTGCAAAAATCTTTAATGCTTTTTTTTTTCATAGCATATGCCATACTAATGGGGCGACACTTTTATTCTTTTATTTTCTTTATGTTAGCATACCTAACCGGTACCCTTGTAGGATGTCATGGAGACATTGGTGGCCGGGGCTTCGGAGTTACGAGCAGCTCAAACAGGAATAACACTTGAGAGATGGACGAACAAACGATTTTTCGACGACGGAATACATCAGCAATAGCTATTCACCGAGAAGACAAACTTTGAAGCCACCAGTCTGCTGAAATTCCCCACGTACACCTACGACGAGTCAGGGCTACCAATCAAGAAGTATTTTCATTTCCGTCTCATGAGGAGACATTTAGTTCCTTACAATTACAGCTATTGAAGCTAGCCGATGAAGGCAATTTTGGCGAGTGCAAGTGACGGGCTATAAGGGGAGGATGGAGGCCCGTTAAAAAAAAAAAAAAAAAAAAAAAAAAAAAAAAAAAAAAAAAAAAAAAAAGGGGTATGATTCCTGCTTAGGGTGCAGGAGGTCCCGGGTTCAAATCCCGGACGAGCCCAAGCGTTTTGTGCAAACTGATCGCACGTCAGTGGCTGAGTCAGCGCAAAAAGCTCGCCGTCAATATCAAATGAATTTCTTATTCGATGTGAGCAATTGATACTCGGGTCCGACGCGTGAAGGCGATTACGAAGGTTTCGGGTACAGATGGTAGCAGATGCATGTTAGTACGTCTTGCTTAAAGTGATGAAAAAGTGTTTCCGCCCGGGATCGAACCGGGGACCTTCTGCGTGTTAGGCAGACGTGATAACCGCTACACCACGGAAACTGCTTGTGTGCACCTTACTTCACAGACAACTTGTAGTGATGTTGCCATCGTAACTAAAAAATTCAATAAATGTGGTACTTGCAAAACGAAGGGACATGCAGCAGATCCACACACGACGTGGCTCATTGGAGGACAATACGACATAGGCAGGAAAATTCTGTTCCCGCCCGGGATCGAACCGGGGACCTTCTGCGTGTGAAGCAGACGTGATAACCGCTACACTACGGAAACGACGGACCCGGGGAGTCCATCCTTGTTCACTCGAACTTGCCTCAGACTTTCTCTCGTTCGCGAATGCACACACGACAGTTCTTTTGTCAGCCTGGAACCCATCACAGCCGAGGGCTCAAGAAGTCTTCGGGGTGCTCGAGAGGGTGTCTGCCGTAGCACCCCTAACGAGATAGCGGCGTTTCGCGCAGTCGTTATTGCAAGTCATATCAGCAAAAGCAATCACTTTCTTAGCAGCAGGCAGTGCGAGCCCAGCGGCAGCTCTACATGAAGGTACCAATAGCCCAGGAAGGCCGCCGACCGCGGGAATTCGCGACGGCCCCATCCCGCCAGCGTACACGAGACTTCCAGGGCACCCTGGACGACATCGATGGACTGGAATAATTGGCATTCGCCGTGTCACAGTGCTCGTTGGTCTAGGGGTATGATTCCTGCTTAGGGTGCAGGAGGTCCCGGGTTCAAATCCCGGACGAGCCCTAGCGTTTTGTGCAAACTGATCGCACGTCAGTGGCTGAGTCAGCGCAAAAAGCTCGCCGTCAATATCAAATGAATTTCTTATTCGATGTGAGCAATTGACACTCGGGTCCGACGCGTGAAGGCGATTACGAAGGTTTCGGGTACAGATGGTAGCAGATGCATGTTAGTACGTCTTGCTTAAAGTGATGAAAAAGTGTTTCCGCCCGGGATCGAACCGGGGACCTTCTGCGTGTTAGGCAGACGTGATAACCGCTACACCACGGAAACTGCTTGTGTGTATCTTACTTCACAGACAACTTGTAGTGATGTTGCCATCGTAACTAAAAAATTCAATAAATGTGGTACTTGCAAAACGAAGGGACATGCAGCAGATCCACACACGACGTGGCTCATTGGAGGACAATACGACGTAGGCAGGAAAATTGTGTTCCCGCCCGGGATCGAACCGGGGATCTTCTGCGTGTGAAGCAGACGTGATAACCGCTACACTACGGAAACGACGTACCCGGGGAGTCCATCCTTGTTCACTCGAACTTGCCTCAGACTTTCTCTCGTTCGCGAATGCACACACGACAGTTCTTTTGTCAGCCTGGAACCCATCACAGCCGAGGGCTCAAGAAGTCTTCGGGGTGCTCGAGAGGGTGTCTGCCGTAGCACCCCTAACGAGATAGCGGCGTTTCGCGCAGTCGTTATTGCAAGTCATATCAGCAAAAGCAATCACTTTCTCAACAGCAGGCAGTGCGAGCCCAGCGGCAGCTCTACATGAAGGTACCAGTAGCCCAGGAAGGCCGCCGACCGCGGGAATTCGCGCCGGCCCCATCCCGCCAGCGTACACGAGACTTCCAGGGCACCCTGGACGACATCGATGGACTGGAATAATTGGCATTCGCCGTGTCACAGGGCTCGTTGGTCTAGGGGTATGATTCCTGCTTAGGGTGCAGGAGGTCCCGGGTTCAAATCCCGGACGAGCCCTAGCGTTTTGTGCAAACTGATCGCACGTCAGTGGCTGAGTCAGCGCAAAAAGCTCGCCGTCAATATCAAATGAATTTCTTATGTGAGCAATTGACACTCGGGTCCGACGCGTGAAGGCGATTACGAAGGTTTCGGGTACAGATGGTAGCAGATGCATGTTAGTACGTCTTGCTTAAAGTGATGAAAAAGTGTTTCCGCCCGGGATCGAACCGGGGACCTTCTGCGTGTTAGGCAGACGTGATAAACGCTACACCACGGAAACAGCTTGTGTGCACCTTACTTCACAGACAACTTGTAGTGATGTTGCCATCGTAACTAAAAAATTCAATAAATGTGGTACTTGCAAAACGAAGGGACATGCAGCAGATCCACACACGACGTGGCTCATTGGAGGACAATACGACATAGGCAGGAAAATTGTGTTCCCGCCCGGGATCGAACCGGGGACCTTCTGCGTGTGAAGCAGACGTGATAACCGCTACACTACGGAAACGACGGACCCGGGGAGTCCATCCTTGTTCACTCGAACTTGCCTCAGACTTTCTCTCGTTCGCGAATGCACACACGACAGTTCTTTTGTCAGCCTGGAACCCATCACAGCCGAGGGCTCAAGAAGTCTTCGGGGTGCTCGAGAGGGTGTCTGCCGTAGCACCCCTAACGAGATAGCGGCGTTCCGCGCAGTCGTTATTGCAAGTCATATCAGCAAAAGCAATCACTTTCTCAACAGCAGGCAGTGCGAGCCCAGCGGCAGCTCTACATGAAGGTACCAGTAGCCCAGGAAGGCCGCCGACCGCGGGAATTCGCGCCGGCCCCATCCCGCCAGCGTACACGAGACTTCCAGGGCACCCTGGACGACATCGATGGACTGGAATAATTGGCATTCGCCGTGTCACAGGGCTCGTTGGTCTAGGGGTATGATTCCTGCTTAGGGTGCAGGAGGTCCCGGGTTCAAATCCCGGACGAGCCCTAGCGTTTTGTGCAAACTGATCGCACGTCAGTGGCTGAGTCAGCGCAAAAAGCTCGCCGTCAATATCAAATGAATTTCTTATTCGATGTGAGCAATTGACACTCGGGTCCGACGCGTGAAGGCGATTACGAAGGTTTCGGGTACAGATGGTAGCAGATGCATGTTAGTACGTCTTGCTTAAAGTGATGAAAAAGTGTTTCCGCCCGGGATCGAACCGGGGACCTTCTGCGTGTTAGGCAGACGTGATAACAGCTACACCACGGAAACTGCTTGTGTGCACCTTACTCCACAGACAACTTGTAGTGATGTTGCCATCGTAACTAAAAAATTCAATAAATGTGGTACTTGCAAAACGAAGGGACATGCAGCAGATCCACACACGACGTGGCTCATTGGAGGACAATACGACATAGGCAGGAAAATTGTGTTCCCGCCCGGGATCGAACCGGGGACCTTCTGCGTGTGAAGCAGACGTGATAACCGCTACACTACGGAAACGACGTACCCGGGGAGTCCATCCTTGTTCACTCGAACTTGCCTCAGACTTTCTCTCGTTCGCGAATGCACACACGACAGTTCTTTTGTCAGCCTGGAACCCATCACAGCCGAGGGCTCAAGAAGTCTTCGGGGTGCTCGAGAGGGTGTCTGCCGTAGCACCCCTAACGAGATAGCGGCGTTTCGCGCAGTCGTTATTGCAAGTCATATCAGCAAAAGCAATCACTTTCTCAACAGCAGGCAAGACATGCGGAGGGTGAGCCCCACCGCCACACCTTCACCTGCCTCTGTTAGGCCAAATTTTACTGCCTGACTCATGTAGTACTATCACCGTCAGAGGGTGGTACGGGACTACAAGTCCCACCGCCACACCTCCAAAGTGAATTGCAGTGACGCAGTCACTGCCCTGTGGAAACTTACTGCCTCACCAACACAGTTAGACCGCAATAAACCGGTGATGCTGTATCGTAACATATCACCCCGGACTACAAGTCCATTTAAAAAAAAAAAAAAAAAAAAAAAAACAGCAGGCAGTGCGAGCCCAGCGGCAGCTCTACATGAAGGTACCAGTAGCCCAGGAAGGCCGCCGACCGCGGGAATTCGCGCCGGCCCCATCCCGCCAGCGTACACGAGACTTCCAGGGCACCCTGGACGACATCGATGGACTGGAATAATTGGCATTCGCCGTGTCACAGGGCTCGTTGGTCTAGGGGTATGATTCCTGCTTAGGGTGCAGGAGGTCCCGGGTTCAAATCCCGGACGAGCCCTAGCGTTTTGTGCAAACTGATCGCACGTCAGTGGCTGAGTCAGCGCAAAAAGCTCGCCGTCAATATCAAATGAATTTCTTATGTGAGCAATTGACACTCGGGTCCGACGCGTGAAGGCGATTACGAAGGTTTCGGGTACAGATGGTAGCAGATGCATGTTAGTACGTCTTGCTTAAAGTGATGAAAAAGTGTTTCCGCCCGGGATCGAACCGGGGACCTTCTGGGTGTTAGGCAGACGTGATAAACGCTACACCACGGAAACAGCTTGTGTGCACCTTACTTCACAGACAACTTGTAGTGATGTTGCCATCGTAACTAAAAAATTCAATAAATGTGGTACTTGCAAAACGAAGGGACATGCAGCAGATCCACACACGACGTGGCTCATTGGAGGACAATACGACATAGGCAGGAAAATTCTGTTCCCGCCCGGGATCGAACCGGGGACCTTCTGCGTGTGAAGCAGACGTGATAACCGCTACACTACGGAGACGACGGACCCGGGACGTCCATCCTTGTTCACTCGAACTTGCCTCAGACTTTCTCTCGTTCGCGAATGCACACACGGCAGTTCTTTTGTCAGCCTGGAACCCATCACAGCCGAGGGCTCAAGAAGTCTTCGGGGTGCTCGAGAGGGTGTCTGCCGTAGCACCCCTAACGAGATAGCGGCGTTTCGCGCAGTCGTTATTGCAAGTCATATCAGCAAAAGCAATCACTTTCTCAACAGCAGGCAGTGCGAGCCCAGCGGCAGCTCTACATGAAGGTACCAGTAGCCCAGGAAGGCCGCCGACCGCGGGAATTCGCGCCGGCCCCATCCCGCAAGCGTACACGAGACTTCCAGGGCACCCTGGACGACATCGATGGACTGGAATAATTGGCATTCGCCGTGTCACAGGGCTCGTTGGTCTAGGGGTATGATTCCTGCTTAGGGTGCAGGAGGTCCCGGGTTCAAATCCCGGACGAGCCCTAGCGTTTTGTGCAAACTGATCGCACGTCAGTGGCTGAGTCAGCGCATAAAGCTCGCCGTCAATATCAAATGAATTTCTTATTCGATGTGAGCAATTGGCACTCGGGTCCGACGCGTGAAGGCGATTACGAAGGTTTCGGGTACAGATGGTAGCAGATGCATGTTAGTACGTCTTGCTTAAAGTGATGAAAAAGTGTTTCCGCCCGGGATCGAACCGGGGACCTTCTGCGTGTTAGGCAGACGTGATAACCGCTACACCACGGAAACTGCTTGTGTGCACCTTACTTCACAGACAACTTGTAGTGATGTTGCCATCGTAACTAAAAAATTAAATAAATGTGGTACTTGCAAAACGAAGGGACATGCAGCAGATCCACACACGACGTGGCTCATTGGAGGACAATACGACATAGGCAGGAAAATTCTGTTCCCGCCCGAGATCGAACCGGGGACCTTCTGCGTGTGAAGCAGACGTGATAACCGCAACACTACGGAAACGACGGACCCGGGGAGTCCATCCTTGTTCACTCGAACTTGCCTCAGACTTTCTCTCGTTCGCGAATGCACACACGACAGTTCTTTTGTCAGCCTGGAACCCATCACAGCCGAGGGCTCAAGAAGTCTTCGGGGTGCTCGAGAGGGTGTCTGCCGTAGCACCCCTAACGAGATAGCGGCGTTTCGCGCAGTCGTTATTGCAAGTCATATCAGCAAAAGCAATCACTTTCTCAACAGCAGGCAGTGCGAGCCCAGCGGCAGCTCTACATGAAGGTACCAGTAGCCCAGGAAGGCCGCCGACCGCGGGAATTCGCGCCGGCCCCATCCCGCCAGCGTACACGAGACTTCCAGGGCACCCTGGACGACATCGATGGACTGGAATAATTGGCATTCGCCGTGTCACAGGGCTCGTTGGTCTAGGGGTATGATTCCTGCTTAGGGTGCAGGAGGTCCCGGGTTCAAATCCCGGACGAGCCCTAGCGTTTTGTGCAAACTGATCGCACGTCAGTGGCTGAGTCAGCGCAAAAAGCTCGCCGTCAATATCAAATGAATTTCTTATGTGAGCAATTGACACTCGGGTCCGACGCGTGAAGGCGATTACGAAGGTTTCGGGTACAGATGGTAGCAGATGCATGTTAGTACGTCTTGCTTAAAGTGATGAAAAAGTGTTTCCGCCCGGGATCGAACCGGGGACCTTCTGCGTGTTAGGCAGACGTGATAAACGCTACACCACGGAAACAGCTTGTGTGCACCTTACTTCACAGACAACTTGTAGTGATGTTGCCATCGTAACTAAAAAATTCAATAAATGTGGTACTTGCAAAACGAAGGGACATGCAGCAGATCCACACACGACGTGGCTCATTGGAGGACAATACGACATAGGCAGGAAAATTGTGTTCCCGCCCGGGATCGAACCGGGGACCTTCTGCGTGTGAAGCAGACGTGATAACCGCTACACTACGGAAACGACGGACCCGGGGAGTCCATCCTTGTTCACTCGAACTTGCCTCAGACTTTCTCTCGTTCGCGAATGCACACACGACAGTTCTTTTGTCAGCCTGGAACCCATCACAGCCGAGGGCTCAAGAAGTCTTCGGGGTGCTCGAGAGGGTGTCTGCCGTAGCACCCCTAACGAGATAGCGGCGTTCCGCGCAGTCGTTATTGCAAGTCATATCAGCAAAAGCAATCACTTTCTCAACAGCAGGCAGTGCGAGCCCAGCGGCAGCTCTACATGAAGGTACCAGTAGCCCAGGAAGGCCGCCGACCGCGGGAATTCGCGACGGCCCCATCCCGCCAGCGTACACGAGACTTCCAGGGCACCCTGGACGACATCGATGGACTGGAATAATTGGCATTCGCCGTGTCACAGGGCTCGTTGGTCTAGGGGTATGATTCCTGCTTAGGGTGCAAGAGGTCCCGGGTTCAAATCCCGGACGAGCCCTAGCGTTTTGTGCAAACTGATCGCACGTCAGTGGCTGAGTCAGCGCAAAAAGCTCGCCGTCAATATCAAATGAATTTCTAATGTGAGCAATTGACACTCGGGTCCGACGCGTGAAGGCGATTACGAAGGTTTCGGGTACAGATGGTAGCAGATGCATGTTAGTACGTCTTGCTTAAAGTGATGAAAAAGTGTTTCCGCCCGGGATCGAACCGGGGACCTTCTGCGTGTTAGGCAGACGTGATAAACGCTACACCACGGAAACAGCTTGTGTGCACCTTACTTCACAGACAACTTGTAGTGATGTTGCCATCGTAACTAAAAAATTCAATAAATGTGGTACTTGCAAAACGAAGGGACATGCAGCAGATCCACACACGACGTGGCTCATTGGAGGACAATACGACATAGGCAGAAAAATTCTGTTCCCGCCCGGGATCGAACCGGGGACCTTCTGCGTGTGAAGCAGACGTGATAACCGCTACACTACGGAGACGACGGACCCGGGAAGTCCATCCTTGTTCACTCGAACTTGCCTCAGACTTTCTCTCGTTCGCGAATGCACACACGGCAGTTCTTTTGTCAGCCTGGAACCCATTACAGCCGAGGGCTCAAGAAGTCTTCGGGGTGCTCGAGAGGGTGTCTGCCGTAGCACCCCTAACGAGATAGCGGCGTTTCGCGCAGTCGTTATTGCAAGTCATATCAGCAAAAGCAATCACTTTCTCAACAGCAGGCAGTGCGAGCCCAGCGGCAGCTCTACATGAAGGTACCAGTAGCCCAGGAAGGCCGCCGACCGCGGGAATTCGCGCCGGCCCCATCCCGCCAGCGTACACGAGACTTCCAGGGCACCCTGGACGACATCGATGGACTGGAATAATTGGCATTCGCCGTGTCACAGGGCTCGTTGGTCTAGGGGTATGATTCCTGCTTAGGGTGCAGGAGGTCCCGGGTTCAAATCCCGGACGAGCCCTAGCGTTTTGTGCAAACTGATCGCACGTCAGTGGCTGAGTCAGCGCAAAAAGCTCGCCGTCAATATCAAATGAATTTCTTATGTGAGCAATTGACACTCGGGTCCGACGGGTGAAGGCGATTACGAAGGTTTCGGGTACAGATGGTAGCAGATGCATGTTAGTACGTCTTGCTTAAAGTGATGAAAAAGTGTTTCCGCCCGGGATCGAACCGGGGACCTTCTGCGTGTTAGGCAGACGTGATAAACGCTACACCACGGAAACAGCTTGTGTGCACCTTACTTCACAGACAACTTGTAGTGATGTTGCCATCGTAACTAAAAAATTCAATAAATGTGGTACTTGCAAAACGAAGGGACATGCAGCAGATCCACACACGACGTGGCTCATTGGAGGACAATACGACATAGGCAGGAAAATTCTGTTCCCGCCCGGGATCGAACCGGGGACCTTCTGCGTGTGAAGCAGACGTGATAACCGCTACACTACGGAGACGACGGACCCGGGAAGTCCATCCTTGTTCACTCGAACTTGCCTCAGACTTTCTCTCGTTCGCGAATGCACACACGGCAGTTCTTTTGTCAGCCTGGAACCCATTACAGCCGAGGGCTCAAGAAGTCTTCGGGGTGCTCGAGAGGGTGTCTGCCGTAGCACCCCTAACGAGATAGCGGCGTTTCGCGCAGTCGTTATTGCAAGTCATATCAGCAAAAGCAATCACTTTCTCAACAGCAGGCAGTGCGAGCCCAGCGGCAGCTCTACATGAAGGTACCAGTAGCCCAGGAAGGCCGCCGACCGCGGGAATTCGCGCCGGCCCCATCCCGCCAGCGTACACGAGACTTCCAGGGCACCCTGGACGACATCGATGGACTGGAATAATTGGCATTCGCCGTGTCACAGGGCTCGTTGGTTCCAGTCGGCTTTTGGCGGCCGTGGTGTGCGGACCTCCGGCGTGTGCTGTGCGCTGCGGTCTGCTGCGCTCCGCTCGGTAAGTCAAGCGCCTGTTGCAGTAGTTACTGCGTTGTTTGAGACTCTTGATGGATTCATATTAGAAGGAGAGATGGATCAGCCTAATAGGAGAGACACACTGAAATTTGTTTTTGACCAGAAAGGGCAGAGACCGAATTCGTTCGAAATTGAGACGTGGTTAGAAGAAGTTGTGAAAATTTCGTTTGAGGATATTATAGGTATTCACCTTTCAATTGTGAGTAGTATTGTGTATGTCAAGCTTAAAAACACGGAATTGTGTGACAAAATTGTTGAATTTAGTGGCGGAACATTTATGTTCAAACATCACGATGGCAATGTTAGTGAAGTTCGTGTTACGCATGCTGGCTTTGGATTAAGAACTGTCCGTATCTTTGAGCTACCATTTGAAATCACCGCTGAGCAGATCAATTCCGTGATAGCTCCTTATGGGAGAATAATTAGCAATTTTGCAGAAAAGTGGTCTGCTGCTCACAAGTTCCCCGTCTTGAATGGTATCAGGCAACTGCGAGTGGATTTACACAAGCACATACCCTCGTATATAAATGTTTGTGGTTATCGGGCTATAGTAATATATGATGGGCAGCCAAGAACCTGCGCGTCTTGCGGCGGCACAGGCCATGTCCGCTCGCAGTGTATACAACGCCGAGTGGCCCAGCTACCTGCGGGCGAAGCAGTGAGACCCCCGGCCATGTCAACGTTGCCTTTAACTTACGCAGCGGCAGCCGCTGGACAACTCCATACGCGTGACGCTCCTGACGCTACTCGGGACGCTACCCAGGATGATGCAGCTCGCGACAATGAAGTGATAATGGAAGTTAGCGACTCGACGGGGACAACACAGCCAAAGAGTCAAGAAAAAGAACCAAATATCTCTGTTCAAATAGAACAAACTCCTGAACCGGTTATAGTCCTTCAGAATGAGCAGTCTCCAGAAAACCACAAGGAAATCAATCCATCACTTGCCAGAGCACAAGACCGAGCGCAAGAAACCCAAGATGTAATGGAAAACGATGAAACCTCCCCAAGAGTCAGTCCTCCAAGGAAACATAAAAAGAGGAGACTAGCTCATAAGGGAGCTGAACAACTGGCACCCCCTTTGCGAGAAAAAGCAAAGCAGATTAGCAACAAACTGCATGAAGAACAACATCGTAATCCGGTTCTGAGTATGCAGGCACCTGACCCCTTGCAAGCCAAATCAAATACACCATGCCCCATGTCAACGGAGCAGTCGTCAAACGAGAGGTTGAAGCTGATAGTAAATTTCGATGCAGACAAGGTTTTCCCTGATACTAGAAATGCAGAAAAAGATACATCGAAAGCTAATCAACACAAAACCTGGGCTGATGAATCGGATGAAATGCATCAAGATGAAGAATTGAACGAAACTGGAGGAACGGAACAGACTTCTGCCCCAAGAGATCAACTGAAGGCGATGAATACATCTTTGCCGGAACATACATGTGAAAAAGGATTTTCCTCCGACAGCACTTCGTATGACGAATACTGACTTCGGTAATGAATAGGACAATATGAACGCAGCGCAAGCCTACAAAATCGCTACGTTGAACATTAATAAGATACGCTCCTCCCTGCATTTACAACATCTGCAAGACTTTCTATACGCTGCTGACGTTGATATACTACTGTTACAGGAAGTAACAGATATTAAATTAGAGAAGATACGTGGATACAACGCCACAATAAACCCCGGTTACGGTGCAGAGCTGGGAACCGCAATTCTCACGAAAGAAGGCATCCGTGTCACACAAATAGCAAAACTTGAAAACAGCAGAGGGGTTGCAGTGACTGTTAACAATGCCCGCATCATCAACGTTTATGCACCGTCAGGCAACAATAACAGGCGTGCTAGAGCGGATTTTTTTAGAAGGGAAATCGTTCATCTCTTCGGTACACGTCAAGATTATATAATCCTAGCCGGCGATTTTAATTCTGTACTTAGCCCGAAAGACCAGACACCGAATTTCAACAAGTCCGTAGAACTGGAAAGAATAGTCCACCAAATGCAGTTAACCGATACCTGGGAACATACCCATGGCGCACAGGCCGGTTTGACATATTTTAACAGTCACTCAGCAAGCAGGCTAGACAGAATTTACGTGTCGTCCAACCTTAAGAACCATGTACTCCAGTCTGAGGTCTGGCCCACTATGTTTTCTGACCATGCCGCGTACATCACCACAGTAAATTTGGAAAAACAAGAGACTTACCGAGCGAGGGGCATATGGAAACTCAACATTACACATCTCCAAGATGAGGAATGTCGCGTAGCATTTACTAATGTGTGGCAAGAATGCGAGAAACGATTCCCGCGATACAGTTCTGCCATAGCTTGGTGGCTACAATGTGCGAAGCCTAAAATAAGAAGAATGCTGATGGATTACTCGCGACAGAAAAGTTTCTGGATTAAAAAGACGACTGAATTTTATTTTAGCTGCCTTAGAGACCTGTACACCTTGGACACACGATTAATGGAGAACTTTAGCCGGATTCAGAAAGTCAAAGCAAAACTTTTGGCGCTGAAGCGGCGACAGTCAGAAGGTTTTAAAGTCAGAGCGAGACTACACAACATTGTAGAAGGGGAAGAAACGGCTATGTACCATGTAATGCGTGAGAATAAGAGAGGAAACAGAAAAATACTGACAGAAGTTAAGTTACCTGATGGGACCAGGCACACAAAACAGCATGAAATTCAAAACGCTGTTCATAAATATATCTCAGATATGATGTCCACCAAACCTACCGTCGACGAGGCGCGGCGTGATCTTGTTAGAAACGTATCAGGACGAATTAGTACAGAGCAAGTAGAAAATCTCATGGCCGAAATAGAAGAGGACGAATTGAAAGACGCAATAGCACAGAGTCCTAAAAATAAGTCTCCAGGACCTGACGGTATCCCCGTGGAATTCTACCAAGTGTTCTGGCCACAAATGAAAAGCAAGTTGCTATGTATGTACAACGAAATCATGAGTGGCACTGTTGCCGCTCCCAAAGAATTTCCTGAAGGGATCATAGTTCTAATTCCTAAAAACTCACTTAGCAAAGCGATTGAAAACCTTCGCCCAGTAACATTACTCAACGGTGATTACAAAATTATGGCCCGCGTATTAGCAAGAAGAATAAAAATGGTTATTAACTCTGTAACTGGCAGGTACCAAACATGTGTAGGCAAAGACAGAAACATTTATCAGAATATATGCGAATATAGGGATATAATATCAACCGCAAATGTATGCCGAATAAAATGTGCTTTAGTGTCATTAGACTTCGAGAAGGCGTTTGATAGGGTCGATCATAAGTATCTTCTTGGTATCATGGAAGTAATGGGATTCCCACCACGATTCGTGAGGATTATTCAACAAATTCTGAAAAACAGTGTAGCACGAATAATGATAAACGGACAACTAAGTAGAGAGATTGAATTGACTGGATCCGTACGTCAAGGTTGCCCAATGTCAATGGCCCTTTTCGCAATAGCAATAGAACCTCTCCTCGCGACACTCACGCATCACCTGCAAGGACTGCATATACACGGCAAGAAAATAGTGTGCAAAGCCTACGCAGATGATGTGGGCGTCCTGGTTATAAATGAAGATGAAGTGGCGAAAGCTCTTCAGATCGTACACACATATGAACTTGCTTCTGGCGCCAAACTAAATAAAAGGAAGTCAGGCATCATGAACCTAGGCAGAGGAATATCCATGCAAAATCGGGGACAATTGACGGAAGTATCCACATTGAAATGTTTGGGTATTGAATTTAGGAGCAACATCCAACACACTATTGCCGTCAATTATAAAAAACTACTTGCAAGCATACGAGCATCTGTACAAGGAAACAGTATGAGGCAACTGGACGAGATACAGAAAATCAAACTAGTAAATGTGTATATAACATCCAAACTTAACTATGTTGTCCAAGCTTTTCCGATGCCATTAGAAACAGCCAGAAGAATTTTATCCGCGATAGGAAGCTTTGTATGCCAAGGCAACATTTTCAAAGTGAAGTTCAATACACTAACACTCCCAACAAGGAAAGGAGGTTTAAACCGTGTTGATGTCAGTTACAGGTCACGAGCGTTATATGTGTGTCGAATGTGCAAGCAATGGAAACAGATGCCCGACAGCTTAACGGCCCACTTGCTGAATGAAATTGCTCCAACAAGCATGCAGCCGCCTATAGATGTGAAGCATATACCAGCTGGTCTTTGTCACCTGAAAACTTTTCTCGTTGAGTACAGTTATATCTCCTCGAGGCTCTCCGAACAGCAGTTGAAGAGAGTAAAGGACATCTATACATATTTGATGGAAGCTAAGGACGGAAATATTATTGAAAGAAAATACCCCAACAACGACTGGTCTGCAATTTGGAAAAATATCGACGATCGGAACTTACCCTCTAAGGTGAAAGCAACTTGGTATAATGCAGTCAACAGGAAAATTTCAACTAATTCCAAATTGCACGCTATACATCTCACAAATTCGCCCTTGTGCGCGTCATGTAACCTTCTTGACACTGAAGAACACCGATTCGTGTGTGAAAGAGTAAGAGACATATGGCATATAGTTAAGCAGAAATTAGCGACCGTTAACAGAACATCTCCAACCGTTTTCACCGCCGCAGATTTTCTGACTCCAGACGCAGTGCCATACCCTGATACGAAAAGAAATGCTGTTAACTGGCTAAAAGGGCACACTGTGCACTATATCTTGAAGGCAGAAAATAAAAGCAAAGAAGATTATTGGGTGTATCTAACGACTCAGCACCATCATCTCATGCGGACAAAAGACTACAAAAAAAATTACGCATGCTTCCTAAATAGAATCATGGAATAAAATTAAACAGAGAACAATAGACAGATTAAGATTGGTATGGAATTCAGAGATGTCAGCCTTGCACGATTACAGATACCTGGAACCGGAATGTCTTCGATCCTTTCACGAGACACAGCAGAAAAGAAATCGAGTCCGTGGCAAGACGCACAGGACTATATCCTCATGAAGAAATTAGACATCAAGTTTTATGTATTTTTTTTTTTTTTTTTAATTATCTTATGCCATACACGGAGAAGTTTTAAGTTCTAAAACAACGTTCTTCAAGGGGTTGCAAGATTTTATGTTTTCCTTATGAAGATGAGAGACTTCACGTATCAGTTTATTTTAATATACTTATCTTTCCATTAGCAAGAGGAAGATTCATTACCTTTAATTAATATTAAGAAGAAACATTTGTTTCTCATTTCTGTTAGCTAAGGTAATTTAGACATCCAGCTTACAGAAAAAAAAATTAAGAAGCCGAAATAAAAAAAATAAATAAATAAATAAAAAAAATAAAAAAAAATAAAACAAAAAAATACAAAACAAGAAAAAGTGGCCGAGCACTCGCAAAAAGTAAGAAAAATGAGGACTTGGCATCAAAAACATAAAAAACTACATACAATAAAAAAAGTAAAAAAAAAGTTGGTAGAAGGATGGACTCCTAATAACAATGATAATAATAATAAAAACGTCAAAAGCAAAGCAAGGTGAGCGTTTGGAAGGGCTGTGAGGGGAGAAGGGAGGCCCTAAAAAAAAAAAAAAAAAAAAAAAAAAAAAAAAAAAAAAAAAAAAAAGTTGGTCTAGGGGTATGATTCCTGCTTAGGGTGCAGGAGGTCCCGCGTTCAAATCCCGGACGAGCCCTAGCGTTTTGTGCAAACTGATCGCACGTCAGTGGCTGAGTCAGCGCAAAAAGCTCGCCGTCAATATCAAATGAATTTCTTATTCGATGTGAGCAATTGACACTCGGGTCCGACGCGTGAAGGCGATTACGAAGGTTTCGGGTACAGATGGTAGCAGATGCATGTTAGTACGTCTTGCTTAAAGTGATGAAAAAGTGTTTCCGCCCGGGATCGAACCGGGGACCTTCTGCGTGTTAGGCAGACGTGATAACCGCTACACCACGGAAACTGCTTGTGTGCACCTTACTTCACAGACAACTTGTAGTGATGTTGCCATCGTAACTAAAAAATTCAATAAATGTGGTACTTGCCAAACGAAGGGACATGCAGCAGATCCACACACGACGTGGCTCATTGGAGGACAATACGACATAGGCAGGAAAATTGTGTTCCCGCCCGGGATCGAACCGGGGACCTTCTGCGTGTGAAGCAGACGTGATAACCGATACACTACGGAAACGACGGACCTGGGGAGTCCATCCTTGTTCACTCGAACTTGCCTCAGACTTTCTCTCGTTCGCGAATGCACACACGACAGTTCTTTTGTCAGCCTGGAACCCATCACAGCCGAGGGCTCAAGAAGTCTTCGGGGTGCTCGAGAGGGTGTCTGCCGTAGCACCCCTAACGAGATAGCGGCGTTTCGCGCAGTCGTTATTGCAAGTCATATCAGCAAAAGCAATCACTTTCTCAACAGCAGGCAGTGCGAGCCCAGCGGCAGCTCTACATGAAGGTACCAGTAGCCCAGGAAGGCCGCCGACCGCGGGAATTCGCGCCGGCCCCATCCCGCAAGCGTACACGAGACTTCCAGGGCACCCTGGACGACATCGATGGACTGGAATAATTGGCATTCGCCGTGTCACAGGGCTCGTTGGTCTAGGGGTATGATTCCTGCTTAGGGTGCAGGAGGTCCCGGGTTCAAATCCCCGACGAGCCCTAGCGTTTTGTGCAAACTGATCGCACGTCAGTGGCTGAGTCAGCGCAAAAAGCTCGCCGTCAATATCAAATGAATTTCTTATACGATGTGAGCAATTGACACTCGGGTCCGACGCGTGAAGGCGATTACGAAGGTTTCGGGTACAGATGGTAGCAGATGCATGTTAGTACGTCTTGCTTAAAGTGATGAAAACGTGTTTCCGCCCGGGATCGAACCGGGGACCTTCTGCGTGTTAGGCAGACGTGATAAACGCTACACCACGGAAACAGCTTGTGTGCACCTTACTTCACAGACAACTTGTAGTGATGTTGCCATCGTAACTAAAAAATTCAATAAATGTGGTACTTGCAAAACGAAGGGACATGCAGTAGATCCACACACGACGTGGCTCATTGGAGGACAATACGACATAGGCAGGAAAATTGTGTTCCCGCCCGGGATCGAACCGGGGACCTTCTGCGTGTGAAGCAGACGTGATAACCGCTACACTACGGAAACGACGGACCCGGGGAGTCCATCCTTGTTCACTCGAACTTGCCTCAGACTTTCTCTCGTTCGCGAATGCACACACGACAGTTCTTTTGTCAGCCTGGAACGCATCACAGCCGAGGGCTCAAGAAGTCTTCGGGGTGCTCGAGAGGGTGTCTGCCGTAGCACCCCTAACGAGATAGCGGCGTTTCGCGCAGTCGTTATTGCAAGTCATATCAGCAAAAGCAATCACTTTCTCAACAGCAGGCAGTGCGAGCCCAGCGGCAGCTCTACATGAAGGTACCAGTAGCCCAGGAAGGCCGCCGACCGCGGGAATTCGCGCCGGCCCCATCCCGCCAGCGTACACGAGACTTCCAGGGCACCCTGGACGACATCGATGGACTGGAATAATTGGCATTCGCCGTGTCACAGGGCTCGTTGGTCTAGGGGTATGATTCCTGCTTAGGGTGCAGGAGGTCCCGGGTTCAAATCCCGGACGAGCCCTAGCGTTTTGTGCAAACTGATCGCACGTCAGTGGCTGAGTCAGCGCATAAAGCTCGCCGTCAATATCAAATGAATTTCTTATTCGATGTGAGCAATTGACACTCGGGTCCGACGCGTGAAGGCGATTACGAAGGTTTCGGGTACAGATGGTAGCAGATGCATGTTAGTACGTCTTGCTTAAAGTGATGAAAAAGTGTTTCCGCCCGGGATCGAACCGGGGACCTTCTGCGTGTTAGGCAGACGTGATAACCGCTACACCACGGAAACTGCTTGTGTGCACCTTACTTCACAGACAACTTGTAGTGATGTTGCCATCGTAACTAAAAAATTAAATAAATGTGGTACTTGCAAAACGAAGGGACATGCAGCAGATCCACACACGACGTGGCTCATTGGAGGACAATACGACATAGGCAGGAAAATTCTGTTCCCGCCCGGGATCGAACCGGGGACCTTCTGCGTGTGAAGCAGACGTGATAACCGCTACACTACGGAAACGACGGACCCGGGGAGTCCATCCTTGTTCACTCGAACTTGCCTCAGACTTTCTCTCGTTCGCGAATGCACACACGACAGTTCTTTTGTCAGCCTGGAACCCATCACAGCCGAGGGCTCAAGAAGTCTTCGGGGTGCTCGAGAGGGTGTCTGCCGTAGCACCCCTAACGAGATAGCGGCGTTTCGCGCAGTCGTTATTGCAAGTCATATCAGCAAAAGCAATCACTTTCTCAACAGCAGGAAGTGCGAGCCCAGCGGCAGCTCTACATGAAGGTACCAGTAGCCCAGGAAGGCCGCCGACCGCGGGAATTCGCGCCGGCCCCATCCCGCCAGCGTACACGAGACTTCCAGGGCACCCTGGACGACATCGATGGACTGGAATAATTGGCATTCGCCGTGTCACAGGGCTCGTTGGTCTAGGGGTATGATTCCTGCTTAGGGTGCAGGAGGTCCCGGGTTCAAATCCCGGACGAGCCCTAGCGTTTTGTGCAAACTGATCGCACGTCAGTGGCTGAGTCAGCGCATAAAGCTCGCCGTCAATATCAAATGAATTTCTTATTCGATGTGAGCAATTGACACTCGGGTCCGACACGTGAAGGCGATTACGAAGGTTTCGGGTACAGATGGTAGCAGATGCATGTTAGTACGTCTTGCTTAAAGTGATGAAAGAGTGTTTCCGCCCGGGATCGAACCGGGGACCTTCTGCGTGTTAGGCAGACGTGATAACCGCTACACCACGGAAACTGCTTGTGTGCACCTTACTTCACAGACAACTTGTAGTGATGTTGCCATCGTAACTAAAAAATTAAATAAATGTGGTACTTGCAAAACGAAGGGACATGCAGCAGATCCACACACGACGTGGCTCATTGGAGGACAATACGACATAGGCAGGAAAATTCTGTTCCCGCCCGGGATCGAACCGGGGACCTTCTGCGTGTGAAGCAGACGTGATAACCGCTACACTACGGAAACGACGGACCCGGGGAGTCCATCCTTGTTCACTCGAACTTGCCTCAGACTTTCTCTCGTTCGCGAATGCACACACGACAGTTCTTTTGTCAGCCTGGAACCCATCACAGCCGAGGGCTCAAGAAGTCTTCGGGGTGCTCGAGAGGGTGTCTGCCGTAGCACCCCTAACGAGATAGCGGCGTTTCGCGCAGTCGTTATTGCAAGTCATATCAGCAAAAGCAATCACTTTCTCAACAGCAGGCAGTGCGAGCCCAGCGGCAGCTCTACATGAAGGTACCAGTAGCCCAGGAAGGCCGCCGACCGCGGGAATTCGCGACGGCCCCATCCCGCCAGCGTACACGAGACTTCCAGGGCACCCTGGACGACATCGATGGACTGGAATAATTGGCATTCGCCGTGTCACAGGGCTCGTTGGTCTAGGGGTATGATTCCTGCTTAGGGTGCAGGAGGTCCCGGGTTCAAATCCCGGACGAGCCCTAGCGTTTTGTGCAAACTGATCGCACGTCAGTGGCTGAGTCAGCGCAAAAAGCTCGCCGTCAATATCAAATGAATTTCTTATTCGATGTGAGCAATTGACACTCGGGTCCGACGCGTGAAGGCGATTACGAAGGTTTCGGGTACAGATGGTAGCAGATGCATGTTAGTACGTCTTGCTTAAAGTGATGAAAAAGTGTTTCCGCCCGGGATCGAACCGGGGACCTTCTGCGTGTTAGGCAGACGTGATAAACGCTACACCACGGAAACAGCTTGTGTGCACCTTACTTCACAGACAACTTGTAGTGATGTTGCCATCGTAACTAAAAAATTCAATAAATGTGGTACTTGCAAAACGAAGGGACATGCAGCAGATCCACACACGACGTGGCTCATTGGAGGACAATACGACATGGGCAGGAAAATTCTGTTCCCGCCCGGGATCGAACCGGGGACCTTCTGCGTGTGAAGCAGACGTGATAACCGCTACACTACGGAAACGACGGACCCGGGGAGTCCATCCTTGTTCACTCGAACTTGCCTCAGACTTTCTCTCGTTCGCGAATGCACACACGACAGTTCTTTTGTCAGCCTGGAACCCATCACAGCCGAGGGCTCAAGAAGTCTTCGGGGTGCTCGAGAGGGTGTCTGCCGTAGCACCCCTAACGAGATAGCGGCGTTTCGCGCAGTCGTTATTGCAAGTCATATCAGCAAAAGCAATCACTTTCTCAACAGCAGGCAGTGCGAGCCCAGCGGCAGCTCTACATGAAGGTACCAGTAGCCCAGGAAGGCCGCCGACCGCGGGAATTCGCGCCGGCCCCATCCCGCCAGCGTACACGAGACTTCCAGGGCACCCTGGACGACATCGATGGACTGGAATAATTGGCATTCGCCGTGTCATAGGGCTCGTTGGTCTAGGGGTATGATTCCTGCTTAGGGTGCAGGAGGTCCCGGGTTCAAATCCCGGACGAGCCCTAGCGTTTTGTGCAAACTGATCGCACGTCAGTGGCTGAGTCAGCGCATAAAGCTCGCCGTCAATATCAAATGAATTTCTTATTCGATGTGAGCAATTGACACTCGGGTCCGACGCGTGAAGGCGATTACGAAGGTTTCGGGTACAGATGGTAGCAGATGCATGTTAGTACGTCTTGCTTAAAGTGATGAAAAAGTGTTTCCGCCCGGGGTCGAACCGGGGACCTTCTGCGTGTTAGGCAGACGTGATAACCGCTACACCACGGAAACTGCTTGTGTGCACCTTACTTCACAGACAACTTGTAGTGATGTTGCCATCGTAACTAAAAAATTAAATAAATGTGGTACTTGCAAAACGAAGGGACATGCAGCAGATCCACACACGACGTGGCTCATTGGAGGACAATACGACATAGGCAGGAAAATTCTGTTCCCGCCCGGGATCGAACCGGGGACCTTCTGCGTGTGAAGCAGACGTGATAACCGCTACACTACGGAAACGACGGACCCGGGGAGTCCATCCTTGTTCACTCGAACTTGCCTCAGACTTTCTCTCGTTCGCGAATGCACACACGACAGTTCTTTTGTCAGCCTGGAACCCATCACAGCCGAGGGCTCAAGAAGTCTTCGGGGTGCTCGAGAGGGTGTCTGCCGTAGCACCCCTAACGAGATAGCGGCGTTTCGCGCAGTCGTTATTGCAAGTCATATCAGCAAAAGCAATCACTTTCTCAACAGCAGGAAGTGCGAGCCCAGCGGCAGCTCTACATGAAGGTACCAGTACCCCCAGGAAGGCCGCCGACCGCGGGAATTCGCGCCGGCCCCATCCCGCCAGCGTACACGAGACTTCCAGGGCACCCTGGACGACATCGATGGACTGGAATAATTGGCATTCGCCGTGTCACAGGGCTCGTTGGTCTAGGGGTATGATTCCTGCTTAGGGTGCAGGAGGTCCCGGGTTCAAATCCCGGACGAGCCCTAGCGTTTTGTGCAAACTGATCGCACGTCAGTGGCTGAGTCAGCGCATAAAGCTCGCCGTCAATATCAAATGAATTTCTTATTCGATGTGAGCAATTGACACTCGGGTCCGACACGTGAAGGCGATTACGAAGGTTTCGGGTACAGATGGTAGCAGATGCATGTTAGTACGTCTTGCTTAAAGTGATGAAAGAGTGTTTCCGCCCGGGATCGAACCGGGGACCTTCTGCGTGTTAGGCAGACGTGATAACCGCTACACCACGGAAACTGCTTGTGTGCACCTTACTTCACAGACAACTTGTAGTGATGTTGCCATCGTAACTAAAAAATTCAATAAATGTGGTACTTGCAAAACGAAGGGACATGCAGCAGATCCACACACGACGTGGCTCATTGGAGGACAATACGACATAGGCAGGAAAATTCTGTTCCCGCCCGGGATCGAACCGGGGACCTTCTGCGTGTGAAGCAGACGTGATAACCGCTACACTACGGAAACGACGGACCCGGGGAGTCCATCCTTGTTCACTCGAACTTGCCTCAGACTTTCTCTCGTTCGCGAATGCACACACGACAGTTCTTTTGTCAGCCTGGAACCCATCACAGCCGAGGGCTCAAGAAGTCTTCGGGGTGCTCGAGAGGGTGTCTGCCGTAGCACCCCTAACGAGATAGCGGCGTTTCGCGCAGTCGTTATTGCAAGTCATATCAGCAAAAGCAATCACTTTCTCAACAGCAGGCAGTGCGAGCCCAGCGGCAGCTCTACATGAAGGTACCAGTAGCCCAGGAAGGCCGCCGACCGCGGGAATTCGCGACGGCCCCATCCCGCCAGCGTACACGAGACTTCCAGGGCACCCTGGACGACATCGATGGACTGGAATAATTGGCATTCGCCGTGTCACAGGGCTCGTTGGTCTAGGGGTATGATTCCTGCTTAGGGTGCAGGAGGTCCCGGGTTCAAATCCCGGACGAGCCCTAGCGTTTTGTGCAAACTGATCGCACGTCAGTGGCTGAGTCAGCGCAAAAAGCTCGCCGTCAATATCAAATGAATTTCTTATTCGATGTGAGCAATTGACACTCGGGTCCGACGCGTGAAGGCGATTACGAAGGTTTCGGGTACAGATGGTAGCAGATGCATGTTAGTACGTCTTGCTTAAAGTGATGAAAAAGTGTTTCCGCCCGGGATCGAACCGGGGACCTTCTGCGTGTTAGGCAGACGTGATAACCGCTACACCACGGAAACTGCTTGTGTGCACCTTACTTCACAGACAACTTGTAGTGATGTTGCCATCGTAACTAAAAAATTCAATAAATGTGGTACTTGCAAAACGAAGGGACATGCAGCAGATCCACACACGACGTGGCTCATTGGAGGACAATACGACATAGGCAGGAAAATTCTGTTCCCGCCCGGGATCGAACCGGGGACCTTCTGCGTGTGAAGCAGACGTGATAACCGCTACACTACGGAAACGACGGACCCGGGCAGTCCATCCTTGTTCACTCGAACTTGCCTCAGACTTTCTCTCGTTCGCGAATGCACACACGACAGTTCTTTTGTCAGCCTGGAACCCATCACAGCCGAGGGCTCAAGAAGTCTTCGGGGTGCTCGAGAGGGTGTCTGCCGTAGCACCCCTAACGAGATAGCGGCGTTTCGCGCAGTCGTTATTGCAAGTCATATCAGCAAAAGCAATCACTTTCTCAACAGCAGGCAGTGCGAGCCCAGCGGCAGCTCTACATGAAGGTACCAGTAGCCCAGGAACGCCGCCGACCGCGGGAATTCGCGACGGCCCCATCCCGCCAGCGTACACGAGACTTCCAGGGCACCCTGGACGACATCGATGGACTGGAATAATTGGCATTCGCCGTGTCACAGGGCTCGTTGGTCTAGGGGTATGATTCCTGCTTAGGGTGCAGGAGGTCCCGGGTTCAAATCCCGGACGAGCCCTAGCGTTTTGTGCAAACTGATCGCACGTCAGTGGCTGAGTCAGCGCAAAAAGCTCGCCGTCAATATCAAATGAATTTCTTATTCGATGTGAGCAATTGACACTCGGGTCCGACGCGTGAAGGCGATTACGAAGGTTTCGGGTACAGATGGTAGCAGATGCATGTTAGTACGTCTTGCTTAAAGTGATGAAAAAGTGTTTCCGCCCGGGATCGAACCGGGGACCTTCTGCGTGTTAGGCAGACGTGATAACCGCTACACCACGGAAACTGCTTGTGTGCATCTTACTTCACAGACAACTTGTAGTGATGTTGCCATCGTAACTAAAAAATTCAATAAATGTGGTACTTGCAAAACGAAGGGACATGCAGCAGATCCACACACGACGTGGCTCATTGGAGGACAATACGACATAGGCAGGAAAATTCTGTTCCCGCCCGGGATCGAACCGGGGACCTTCTGCGTGTGAAGCAGACGTGATAACCGCTACACTACGGAAACGACGGACCCGGGGAGTCCATCCTTGTTCACTCGAACTTGCCTCAGACTTTCTCTCGTTCGCGAATGCACACACGACAGTTCTTTTGTCAGCCTGGAACCCATCACAGCCGAGGGCTCAAGAAGTCTTCGGGGTGCTCGAGAGGGTGTCTGCCGTAGCACCCCTAACGAGATAGCGGCGTTTCGCGCAGTCGTTATTGCAAGTCATATCAGCAAAAGCAATCACTTTCTCAACAGCAGGCAGTGCGAGCCCAGCGGCAGCTCTACATGAAGGTACCAGTAGCCCAGGAAGGCCGCCGACCGCGGGAATTCGCGACGGCCCCATCCCGCCAGCGTACACGAGACTTCCAGGGCACCCTGGACGACATCGATGGACTGGAATAATTGGCATTCGCCGTGTCACAGGGCTCGTTGGTCTAGGGGTATGATTCCTGCTTAGGGTGCAGGAGGTCCCGGGTTCAAATCCCGGACGAGCCCTAGCGTTTTGTGCAAACTGATCGCACGTCAGTGGCTGAGTCAGCGCATAAAGCTCGCCGTCAATATCAAATGAATTTCTTATTCGATGTGAGCAATTGACACTCGGGTCCGACGCGTGAAGGCGATTACGAAGGTTTCGGGTACAGATGGTAGCAGATGCATGTTAGTACGTCTTGCTTAAAGTGATGAAAAAGTGTTTCCGCCCGGGGTCGAACCGGGGACCTTCTGCGTGTTAGGCAGACGTGATAACCGCTACACCACGGAAACTGCTTGTGTGCACCTTACTTCACAGACAACTTGTAGTGATGTTGCCATCGTAACTAAAAAATTAAATAAATGTGGTACTTGCAAAACGAAGGGACATGCAGCAGATCCACACACGACGTGGCTCATTGGAGGACAATACGACATAGGCAGGAAAATTCTGTTCCCGCCCGGGATCGAACCGGGGACCTTCTGCGTGTGAAGCAGACGTGATAACCGCTACACTACGGAAACGACGGACCCGGGGAGTCCATCCTTGTTCACTCGAACTTGCCTCAGACTTTCTCTCGTTCGCGAATGCACACACGACAGTTCTTTTGTCAGCCTGGAACCCATCACAGCCGAGGGCTCAAGAAGTCTTCGGGGTGCTCGAGAGGGTGTCTGCCGTAGCACCCCTAACGAGATAGCGGCGTTTCGCGCAGTCGTTATTGCAAGTCATATCAGCAAAAGCAATCACTTTCTCAACAGCAGGAAGTGCGAGCCCAGCGGCAGCTCTACATGAAGGTACCAGTACCCCCAGGAAGGCCGCCGACCGCGGGAATTCGCGCCGGCCCCATCCCGCCAGCGTACACGAGACTTCCAGGGCACCCTGGACGACATCGATGGACTGGAATAATTGGCATTCGCCGTGTCACAGGGCTCGTTGGTCTAGGGGTATGATTCCTGCTTAGGGTGCAGGAGGTCCCGGGTTCAAATCCCGGACGAGCCCTAGCGTTTTGTGCAAACTGATCGCACGTCAGTGGCTGAGTCAGCGCATAAAGCTCGCCGTCAATATCAAATGAATTTCTTATTCGATGTGAGCAATTGACACTCGGGTCCGACACGTGAAGGCGATTACGAAGGTTTCGGGTACAGATGGTAGCAGATGCATGTTAGTACGTCTTGCTTAAAGTGATGAAAGAGTGTTTCCGCCCGGGATCGAACCGGGGACCTTCTGCGTGTTAGGCAGACGTGATAACCGCTACACCACGGAAACTGCTTGTGTGCACCTTACTTCACAGACAACTTGTAGTGATGTTGCCATCGTAACTAAAAAATTCAATAAATGTGGTACTTGCAAAACGAAGGGACATGCAGCAGATCCACACACGACGTGGCTCATTGGAGGACAATACGACATAGGCAGGAAAATTCTGTTCCCGCCCGGGATCGAACCGGGGACCTTCTGCGTGTGAAGCAGACGTGATAACCGCTACACTACGGAAACGACGGACCCGGGGAGTCCATCCTTGTTCACTCGAACTTGCCTCAGACTTTCTCTCGTTCGCGAATGCACACACGACAGTTCTTTTGTCAGCCTGGAACCCATCACAGCCGAGGGCTCAAGAAGTCTTCGGGGTGCTCGAGAGGGTGTCTGCCGTAGCACCCCTAACGAGATAGCGGCGTTTCGCGCAGTCGTTATTGCAAGTCATATCAGCAAAAGCAATCACTTTCTCAACAGCAGGCAGTGCGAGCCCAGCGGCAGCTCTACATGAAGGTACCAGTAGCCCAGGAAGGCCGCCGACCGCGGGAATTCGCGACGGCCCCATCCCGCCAGCGTACACGAGACTTCCAGGGCACCCTGGACGACATCGATGGACTGGAATAATTGGCATTCGCCGTGTCACAGGGCTCGTTGGTCTAGGGGTATGATTCCTGCTTAGGGTGCAGGAGGTCCCGGGTTCAAATCCCGGACGAGCCCTAGCGTTTTGTGCAAACTGATCGCACGTCAGTGGCTGAGTCAGCGCAAAAAGCTCGCCGTCAATATCAAATGAATTTCTTATTCGATGTGAGCAATTGACACTCGGGTCCGACGCGTGAAGGCGATTACGAAGGTTTCGGGTACAGATGGTAGCAGATGCATGTTAGTACGTCTTGCTTAAAGTGATGAAAAAGTGTTTCCGCCCGGGATCGAACCGGGGACCTTCTGCGTGTTAGGCAGACGTGATAACCGCTACACCACGGAAACTGCTTGTGTGCACCTTACTTCACAGACAACTTGTAGTGATGTTGCCATCGTAACTAAAAAATTCAATAAATGTGGTACTTGCAAAACGAAGGGACATGCAGCAGATCCACACACGACGTGGCTCATTGGAGGACAATACGACATAGGCAGGAAAATTCTGTTCCCGCCCGGGATCGAACCGGGGACCTTCTGCGTGTGAAGCAGACGTGATAACCGCTACACTACGGAAACGACGGACCCGGGGAGTCCATCCTTGTTCACTCGAACTTGCCTCAGACTTTCTCTCGTTCGCGAATGCACACACGACAGTTCTTTTGTCAGCCTGGAACCCATCACAGCCGAGGGCTCAAGAAGTCTTCGGGGTGCTCGAGAGGGTGTCTGCCGTAGCACCCCTAACGAGATAGCGGCGTTTCGCGCAGTCGTTATTGCAAGTCATATCAGCAAAAGCAATCACTTTCTCAACAGCAGGCAGTGCGAGCCCAGCGGCAGCTCTACATGAAGGTACCAGTAGCCCAGGAAGGCCGCCGACCGCGGGAATTCGCGCCGGCCCCATCCCGCCAGCGTACACGAGACTTCCAGGGCACCCTGGACGACATCGATGGACTGGAATAATTGGCATTCGCCGTGTCACAGGGCTCGTTGGTCTAGGGGTATGATTCCTGCTTAGGGTGCAGGAGGTCCCGGGTTCAAATCCCGGACGAGCCCTAGCGTTTTGTGCTAACTGATCGCACGTCAGTGGCTGAGTCAGCGCATAAAGCTCGCCGTCAATATCAAATGAATTTCTTATTCGATGTGAGCAATTGACACTCGGGTCCGACACGTGAAGGCGATTACGAAGGTTTCGGGTACAGATGGTAGCAGATGCATGTTAGTACGTCTTGCTTAAAGTGATGAAAAAGTGTTTCCGCCCGGGATCGAACCGGGGACCTTCTGCGTGTTAGGCAGACGTGATAACCGCTACACCACGGAAACTGCTTGTGTGCACCTTACTTCACAGACAACTTGTAGTGATGTTGCCATCGTAACTAAAAAATTCAATAAATGTGGTACTTGCAAAACGAAGGGACATGCAGCAGATCCACACACGACGTGGCTCATTGGAGGACAATACGACATAGGCAGGAAAATTCTGTTCCCGCCCGGGATCGAACCGGGGACCTTCTGCGTGTGAAGCAGACGTGATAACCGCTACACTACGGAAACGACGGACCCGGGCAGTCCATCCTTGTTCACTCGAACTTGCCTCAGACTTTCTCTCGTTCGCGAATGCACACACGACAGTTCTTTTGTCAGCCTGGAACCCATCACAGCCGAGGGCTCAAGAAGTCTTCGGGGTGCTCGAGAGGGTGTCTGCCGTAGCACCCCTAACGAGATAGCGGCGTTTCGCGCAGTCGTTATTGCAAGTCATATCAGCAAAAGCAATCACTTTCTCAACAGCAGGCAGTGCGAGCCCAGCGGCAGCTCTACATGAAGGTACCAGTAGCCCAGGAACGCCGCCGACCGCGGGAATTCGCGACGGCCCCATCCCGCCAGCGTACACGAGACTTCCAGGGCACCCTGGACGACATCGATGGACTGGAATAATTGGCATTCGCCGTGTCACAGGGCTCGTTGGTCTAGGGGTATGATTCCTGCTTAGGGTGCAGGAGGTCCCGGGTTCAAATCCCGGACGAGCCCTAGCGTTTTGTGCAAACTGATCGCACGTCAGTGGCTGAGTCAGCGCAAAAAGCTCGCCGTCAATATCAAATGAATTTCTTATTCGATGTGAGCAATTGACACTCGGGTCCGACGCGTGAAGGCGATTACGAAGGTTTCGGGTACAGATGGTAGCAGATGCATGTTAGTACGTCTTGCTTAAAGTGATGAAAAAGTGTTTCCGCCCGGGATCGAACCGGGGACCTTCTGCGTGTTAGGCAGACGTGATAACCGCTACACCACGGAAACTGCTTGTGTGCATCTTACTTCACAGACAACTTGTAGTGATGTTGCCATCGTAACTAAAAAATTCAATAAATGTGGTACTTGCAAAACGAAGGGACATGCAGCAGATCCACACACGACGTGGCTCATTGGAGGACAATACGACATAGGCAGGAAAATTCTGTTCCCGCCCGGGATCGAACCGGGGACCTTCTGCGTGTGAAGCAGACGTGATAACCGCTACACTACGGAAACGACGGACCCGGGGAGTCCATCCTTGTTCACTCGAACTTGCCTCAGACTTTCTCTCGTTCGCGAATGCACACACGACAGTTCTTTTGTCAGCCTGGAACCCATCACAGCCGAGGGCTCAAGAAGTCTTCGGGGTGCTCGAGAGGGTGTCTGCCGTAGCACCCCTAACGAGATAGCGGCGTTTCGCGCAGTCGTTATTGCAAGTCATATCAGCAAAAGCAATCACTTTCTCAACAGCAGGCAGTGCGAGCCCAGCGGCAGCTCTACATGAAGGTACCAGTAGCCCAGGAAGGCCGCCGACCGCGGGAATTCGCGACGGCCCCATCCCGCCAGCGTACACGAGACTTCCAGGGCACCCTGGACGACATCGATGGACTGGAATAATTGGCATTCGCCGTGTCACAGGGCTCGTTGGTCTAGGGGTATGATTCCTGCTTAGGGTGCAGGAGGTCCCGGGTTCAAATCCCGGACGAGCCCTAGCGTTTTGTGCTAACTGATCGCACGTCAGTGGCTGAGTCAGCGCATAAAGCTCGCCGTCAATATCAAATGAATTTCTTATTCGATGTGAGCAATTGACACTCGGGTCCGACGCGTGAAGGCGATTACGAAGGTTTCGGGTACAGATGGTAGCAGATGCATGTTAGTACGTCTTGCTTAAAGTGATGAAAAAGTGTTTCCGCCCGGGATCGAACCGGGGACCTTCTGCGTGTTAGGCAGACGTGATAACCGCTACACCACGGAAACTGCTTGTGTGCACCTTACTTCACAGACAACTTGTAGTGATGTTGCCATCGTAACTAAAAAATTCAATAAATGTGGTACTTGCAAAACGAAGGGACATGCAGCAGATCCACACACGACGTGGCTCATTGGAGGACAATACGACATAGGCAGGAAAATTCTGTTCCCGCCCGGGATCGAACCGGGGACCTTCTGCGTGTGAAGCAGACGTGATAACCGCTACACTACGGAAACGACGGACCCGGGCAGTCCATCCTTGTTCACTCGAACTTGCCTCAGACTTTCTCTCGTTCGCGAATGCACACACGACAGTTCTTTTGTCAGCCTGGAACCCATCACAGCCGAGGGCTCAAGAAGTCTTCGGGGTGCTCGAGAGGGTGTCTGCCGTAGCACCCCTAACGAGATAGCGGCGTTTCGCGCAGTCGTTATTGCAAGTCATATCAGCAAAAGCAATCACTTTCTCAACAGCAGGCAGTGCGAGCCCAGCGGCAGCTCTACATGAAGGTACCAGTAGCCCAGGAACGCCGCCGACCGCGGGAATTCGCGACGGCCCCATCCCGCCAGCGTACACGAGACTTCCAGGGCACCCTGGACGACATCGATGGACTGGAATAATTGGCATTCGCCGTGTCACAGGGCTCGTTGGTCTAGGGGTATGATTCCTGCTTAGGGTGCAGGAGGTCCCGGGTTCAAATCCCGGACGAGCCCTAGCGTTTTGTGCAAACTGATCGCACGTCAGTGGCTGAGTCAGCGCAAAAAGCTCGCCGTCAATATCAAATGAATTTCTTATTCGATGTGAGCAATTGACACTCGGGTCCGACGCGTGAAGGCGATTACGAAGGTTTCGGGTACAGATGGTAGCAGATGCATGTTAGTACGTCTTGCTTAAAGTGATGAAAAAGTGTTTCCGCCCGGGATCGAACCGGGGACCTTCTGCGTGTTAGGCAGACGTGATAACCGCTACACCACGGAAACTGCTTGTGTGCATCTTACTTCACAGACAACTTGTAGTGATGTTGCCATCGTAACTAAAAAATTCAATAAATGTGGTACTTGCAAAACGAAGGGACATGCAGCAGATCCACACACGACGTGGCTCATTGGAGGACAATACGACATAGGCAGGAAAATTCTGTTCCCGCCCGGGATCGAACCGGGGACCTTCTGCGTGTGAAGCAGACGTGATAACCGCTACACTACGGAAACGACGGACCCGGGGAGTCCATCCTTGTTCACTCGAACTTGCCTCAGACTTTCTCTCGTTCGCGAATGCACACACGACAGTTCTTTTGTCAGCCTGGAACCCATCACAGCCGAGGGCTCAAGAAGTCTTCGGGGTGCTCGAGAGGGTGTCTGCCGTAGCACCCCTAACGAGATAGCGGCGTTTCGCGCAGTCGTTATTGCAAGTCATATCAGCAAAAGCAATCACTTTCTCAACAGCAGGCAGTGCGAGCCCAGCGGCAGCTCTACATGAAGGTACCAGTAGCCCAGGAAGGCCGCCGACCGCGGGAATTCGCGACGGCCCCATCCCGCCAGCGTACACGAGACTTCCAGGGCACCCTGGACGACATCGATGGACTGGAATAATTGGCATTCGCCGTGTCACAGGGCTCGTTGGTCTAGGGGTATGATTCCTGCTTAGGGTGCAGGAGGTCCCGGGTTCAAATCCCGGACGAGCCCTAGCGTTTTGTGCTAACTGATCGCACGTCAGTGGCTGAGTCAGCGCATAAAGCTCGCCGTCAATATCAAATGAATTTCTTATTCGATGTGAGCAATTGACACTCGGGTCCGACGCGTGAAGGCGATTACGAAGGTTTCGGGTACAGATGGTAGCAGATGCATGTTAGTACGTCTTGCTTAAAGTGATGAAAAAGTGTTTCCGCCCGGGATCGAACCGGGGACCTTCTGCGTGTTAGGCAGACGTGATAAACGCTACACCACGGAAACAGCTTGTGTGCACCTTACTTCACAGACAACTTGTAGTGATGTTGCCATCGTAACTAAAAAATTCAATAAATGTGGTACTTGCAAAACGAAGGGACATGCAGCAGATCCACACACGACGTGGCTCATTGGAGGACAATACGACATAGGCAGGAAAATTCTGTTCCCGCCCGGGATCGAACCGGGGACCTTCTGCGTGTGAAGCAGACGTGATAACCGCTACACTACGGAAACGACGGACCCGGGGAGTCCATCCTTGTTCACTCGAACTTGCCTCAGACTTTCTCTCGTTCGCGAATGCACACACGACAGTTCTTTTGTCAGCCTGGAACCCATCACAGCCGAGGGCTCAAGAAGTCTTCGGGGTGCTCGAGAGGGTGTCTGCCGTAGCACCCCTAACGAGATAGCGGCGTTTCGCGCAGTCGTTATTGCAAGTCATATCAGCAAAAGCAATCACTTTCTCAACAGCAGGCAGTGCGAGCCCAGCGGCAGCTCTACATGAAGGTACCAGTAGCCCAGGAACGCCGCCGACCGCGGGAATTCGCGACGGCCCCATCCCGCCAGCGTACACGAGACTTCCAGGGCACCCTGGACGACATCGATGGACTGGAATAATTGGCATTCGCCGTGTCACAGGGCTCGTTGGTCTAGGGGTATGATTCCTGCTTAGGGTGCAGGAGGTCCCGGGTTCAAATCCCGGACGAGCCCTAGCGTTTTGTGCAAACTGATCGCACGTCAGTGGCTGAGTCAGCGCAAAAAGCTCGCCGTCAATATCAAATGAATTTCTTATTCGATGTGAGCAATTGACACTCGGGTCCGACGCGTGAAGGCGATTACGAAGGTTTCGGGTACAGATGGTAGCAGATGCATGTTAGTACGTCTTGCTTAAAGTGATGAAAAAGTGTTTCCGCCCGGGATCGAACCGGGGACCTTCTGCGTGTTAGGCAGACGTGATAAACGCTACACCACGGAAACAGCTTGTGTGCACCTTACTTCACAGACAACTTGTAGTGATGTTGCCATCGTAACTAAAAAATTCAATAAATGTGGTACTTGCAAAACGAAGGGACATGCAGCAGATCCACACACGACGTGGCTCATTGGAGGACAATACGACATAGGCAGGAAAATTCTGTTCCCGCCCGGGATCGAACCGGGGACCTTCTGCGTGTGAAGCAGACGTGATAACCGCTACACTACGGAAACGACGGACCCGGGGAGTCCATCCTTGTTCACTCGAACTTGCCTCAGACTTTCTCTCGTTCGCGAATGCACACACGACAGTTCTTTTGTCAGCCTGGAACCCATCACAGCCGAGGGCTCAAGAAGTCTTCGGGGTGCTCGAGAGGGTGTCTGCCGTAGCACCCCTAACGAGATAGCGGCGTTTCGCGCAGTCGTTATTGCAAGTCATATCAGCAAAAGCAATCACTTTCTCAACAGCAGGCAGTGCGAGCCCAGCGGCAGCTCTACATGAAGGTACCAGTAGCCCAGGAAGGCCGCCGACCGCGGGAATTCGCGCCGGCCCCATCCCGCCAGCGTACACGAGACTTCCAGGGCACCCTGGACGACATCGATGGACTGGAATAATTGGCATTCGCCGTGTCACAGGGCTCGTTGGTCTAGGGGTATGATTCCTGCTTAGGGTGCAGGAGGTCCCGGGTTCAAATCCCGGACGAGCACTAGCGTTTTGTGCAAACTGATCGCACGTCAGTGGCTGAGTCAGCGCATAAAGCTCGCCGTCAATATCAAATGAATTTCTTATTCGATGTGAGCAATTGACACTCGGGTCCGACGCGTGAAGGCGATTACAAAGGTTTCGGGTACAGATGGTAGCAGATGCATGTTAGTACGTCTTGCTTAAAGTGATGAAAAAGTGTTTCCGCCCGGGATCTAACAGGGGACCTTCTGCGTGTTAGGCAGACGTGATAACCGCTACACCACGGAAACTGCTTGTGTGCACCTTACTTCTCAGACAACTTGTAGTGATGTTGCCATCGTAACTAAAAAATTCAATAAATGTGGTACTTGCAAAACGAAGGGACATGCAGCAGATCCACACACGACGTGGCTCATTGGAGGACAATACGACATAGGCAGGAAAATTGTGTTCCCGCCCGGGATCGAACCGGGGACCTTCTGCGTGTGAAGCAGACGTGATAACCGCTACACTACGGAAACGACGGACCCGGGGAGTCCATCCTTGTTCACTCGAACTTGCCTCAGACTTTCTCTCGTTCGCGAATGCACACACGACAGTTCTTTTGTCAGCCTGGAACCCATCACAGCCGAGGGCTCAAGAAGTCTTCGGGGTGCTCGAGAGGGTGTCTGCCGTAGCACCCCTAACGAGATAGCGGCGTTTCGCGCAGTCGTTATTGCAAGTCATATCAGCAAAAGCAATCACTTTCTCAACAGCAGGCAGTGCGAGCCCAGCGGCAGCTCTACATGAAGGTACCAGTAGCCCAGGAAGGCCGCCGACCGCGGGAATTCGCGCCGGCCCCATCCCGCCAGCGTACACGAGACTTCCAGGGCACCCTGGACGACATCGATGGACTGGAATAATTGGCATTCGCCGTGTCACAGGGCTCGTTGGTCTAGGGGTATGATTCCTGCTTAGGGTGCAGGAGGTCCCGGGTTCAAATCCCGGACGAGCCCTAGCGTTTTGTGCAAACTGATCGCACGTCAGTGGCTGAGTCAGCGCAAAAAGCTCGCCGTCAATATCAAATGAATTTCTTATTCGATGTGAGCAATTGACACTCGGGTCCGACGCGTGAAGGCGATTACGAAGGTTTCGGGTACAGATGGTAGCAGATGCATGTTAGTACGTCTTGCTTAAAGTGATGAAAAAGTGTTTCCGCCCGGGATCGAACCGGGGACCTTCTGCGTGTTAGGCAGACGTGATAACCGCTACACCACGGAAACAGCTTGTGTGCACCTTACTTCACAGACAACTTGTAGTGATGTTGCCATCGTAACTAAAAAATTCAATAAATGTGGTACTTGCAAAACGAAGGGACATGCAGCAGATCCACACACGACGTGGCTCATTGGAGGACAATACGACATAGGCAGGAAAATTCTGTTCCCGCCCGGGATCGAACCGGGGACCTTCTGCGTGTGAAGCAGACGTGATAACCGCTACACTACGGAAACGACGGACCCGGGGAGTCCATCCTTGTTCACTCGAACTTGCCTCAGACTTTCTCTCGTTCGCGAATGCACACACGACAGTTCTTTTGTCAGCCTGGAACCCATCACAGCCGAGGGCTCAAGAAGTCTTCGGGGTGCTCGAGAGGGTGTCTGCCGTAGCACCCCTAACGAGATAGCGGCGTTTCGCGCAGTCGTTATTGCAAGTCATATCAGCAAAAGCAATCACTTTCTCAACAGCAGGCAGTGCGAGCCCAGCGGCAGCTCTACATGAAGGTACCAGTAGCCCAGGAAGGCCGCCGACCGCGGGAATTCGCGCCGGCCCCATCCCGCCAGCGTACACGAGACTTCCAGGGCACCCTGGACGACATCGATGGACTGGAATAATTGGCATTCGCCGTGTCACAGGGCTCGTTGGTCTAGGGGTATGATTCCTGCTTAGGGTGCAGGAGGTCCCGGGTTCAAATCCCGGACGAGCCCTAGCGTTTTGTGCAAACTGATCGCACGTCAGTGGCTGAGTCAGCGCATAAAGCTCGCCGTCAATATCAAATGAATTTCTTATTCGATGTGAGCAATTGACACTCGGGTCCGACGCGTGAAGGCGATTACGAAGGTTTCGGGTACAGATGGTAGCAGATGCATGTTAGTACGTCTTGCTTAAAGTGATGAAAAAGTGTTTCCGCCCGGGATCTAACCGGGGACCTTCTGCGTGTTAGGCAGACGTGATAACCGCTACACCACGGAAACTGCTTGTGTGCACCTTACTTCTCAGACAACTTGTAGTGATGTTGCCATCGTAACTAAAAAATTCAATAAATGTGGTACTTGCAAAACGAAGGGACATGCAGCAGATCCACACACGACGTGGCTCATTGGAGGACAATACGACATAGGCAGGAAAATTCTGTTCCCGCCCGGGATCGAACAGGGGACCTTCTGCGTGTGAAGCAGACGTGATAACCGCTACACTACGGAAACGACGGACCCGGGGAGTCCATCCTTGTTCACTCGAACTTGCCTCAGACTTTCTCTCGTTCGCGAATGCACACACGACAGTTCTTTTGTCAGCCTGGAACCCATCACAGCCGAGGGCTCAAGAAGTCTTCGGGGTGCTCGAGAGGGTGTCTGCCGTAGCACCCCTAACGAGATAGCGGCGTTTCGCGCAGTCGTTATTGCAAGTCATATCAGCAAAAGCAATCACTTTCTCAACAGCAGGCAGTGCGAGCCCAGCGGCAGCTCTACATGAAGGTACCAGTAGCCCAGGAAGGCCGCCGACCGCGGGAATTCGCGCCGGCCCCATCCCGCCAGCGTACACGAGACTTCCAGGGCACCCTGGACGACATCGATGGACTGGAATAATTGGCATTCGCCGTGTCACAGGGCTCGTTGGTCTAGGGGTATGATTCCTGCTTAGGGTGCAGGAGGTCCCGGGTTCAAATCCCGGACGAGCCCTAGCGTTTTGTGCAAACTGATCGCACGTCAGTGGCTGAGTCAGCGCAAAAAGCTCGCCGTCAATATCAAATGAATTTCTTATTCGATGTGAGCAATTGACACTCGGGTCCGACGCGTGAAGGCGATTACGAAGGTTTCGGGTACAGATGGTAGCAGATGCATGTTAGTACGTCTTGCTTAAAGTGATGAAAAAGTGTTTCCGCCCGGGATCGAACCGGGGACCTTCTGCGTGTTAGGCAGACGTGATAACCGCTACACCACGGAAACAGCTTGTGTGCACCTTACTTCACAGACAACTTGTAGTGATGTTGCCATCGTAACTAAAAAATTCAATAAATGTGGTACTTGCAAAACGAAGGGACATGCAGCAGATCCACACACGACGTGGCTCATTGGAGGACAATACGACATAGGCAGGAAAATTCTGTTCCCGCCCGGGATCGAACCGGGGACCTTCTGCGTGTGAAGCAGACGTGATAACCGCTACACTACGGAAACGACGGACCCGGGGAGTCCATCCTTGTTCACTCGAACTTGCCTCAGACTTTCTCTCGTTCGCGAATGCACACACGACAGTTCTTTTGTCAGCCTGGAACCCATCACAGCCGAGGGCTCAAGAAGTCTTCGGGGTGCTCGAGAGGGTGTCTGCCGTAGCACCCCTAACGAGATAGCGGCGTTTCGCGCAGTCGTTATTGCAAGTCATATCAGCAAAAGCAATCACTTTCTCAACAGCAGGCAGTGCGAGCCCAGCGGCAGCTCTACATGAAGGTACCAGTAGCCCAGGAAGGCCGCCGACCGCGGGAATTCGCGCCGGCCCCATCCCGCCAGCGTACACGAGACTTCCAGGGCACCCTGGACGACATCGATGGACTGGAATAATTGGCATTCGCCGTGTCACAGGGCTCGTTGGTCTAGGGGTATGATTCCTGCTTAGGGTGCAGGAGGTCCCGGGTTCAAATCCCGGACGAGCCCTAGCGTTTTGTGCAAACTGATCGCACGTCAGTGGCTGAGTCAGCGCATAAAGCTCGCCGTCAATATCAAATGAATTTCTTGTTCGATGTGAGCAATTGACACTCGGGTCCGACGCGTGAAGGCGATTACGAAGGTTTCGGGTACAGATGGTAGCAGATGCATGTTAGTACGTCTTGCTTAAAGTGATGAAAAAGTGTTTCCGCCCGGGATCGAACCGGGGACCTTCTGCGTGTTAGGCAGACGTGATAACCGCTACACCACGGAAACTGCTTGTGTGCACCTTACTTCTCAGACAACTTGTAGTGATGTTGCCATCGTAACTAAAAAATTCAATAAATGTGGTACTTGCAAAACGAAGGGACATGCAGCAGATCCACACACGACGTGGCTCATTGGAGGACAATACGACATAGGCAGGAAAATTCTGTTCCCGCCCGGGATCGAACAGGGGACCTTCTGCGTGTGAAGCAGACGTGATAACCGCTACACTACGGAAACGACGGACCCGGGGAGTCCATCCTTGTTCACTCGAACTTGCCTCAGACTTTCTCTCGTTCGCGAATGCACACACGACAGTTCTTTTGTCAGCCTGGAACCCATCACAGCCGAGGGCTCAAGAAGTCTTCGGGGTGCTCGAGAGGGTGTCTGCCGTAGCACCCCTAACGAGATAGCGGCGTTTCGCGCAGTCGTTATTGCAAGTCATATCAGCAAAAGCAATCACTTTCTCAACAGCAGGCAGTGCGAGCCCAGCGGCAGCTCTACATGAAGGTACCAGTAGCCCAGGATGGCCGCCGACCGCGGGAATTCGCGCCGGCCCCATCCCGCCAGCGTACACGAGACTTCCAGGGCACCCTGGACGACATCGATGGACTGGAATAATTGGCATTCGCCGTGTCACAGGGCTCGTTGGTCTAGGGGTATGATTCCTGCTTAGGGTGCAGGAGGTCCCGGGTTCAAATCCCGGACGAGCCCTAGCGTTTTGTGCAAACTGATCGCACGTCAGTGGCTGAGTCAGCGCAAAAAGCTCGCCGTCAATATCAAATGAATTTCTTATTCGATGTGAGCAATTGACACTCGGGTCCGACGCGTGAAGGCGATTACGAAGGTTTCGGGTACAGATGGTAGCAGATGCATGTTAGTACGTCTTGCTTAAAGTGATGAAAAAGTGTTTCCGCCCGGGATCGAACCGGGGACCTTCTGCGTGTTAGGCAGACGTGATAACCGCTACACCACGGAAACTGCTTGTGTGCATCTTACTTCACAGACAACTTGTAGTGATGTTGCCATCGTAACTAAAAAATTCAATAAATGTGGTACTTGCAAAACGAAGGGACATGCAGCAGATCCACACACGACGTGGCTCATTGGAGGACAATACGACATAGGCAGGAAAATTCTGTTCCCGCCCGGGATCGAACCGGGGACCTTCTGCGTGTGAAGCAGACGTGATAACCGCTACACTACGGAAACGACGGACCCGGGGAGTCCATCCTTGTTCACTCGAACTTGCCTCAGACTTTCTCTCGTTCGCGAATGCACACACGACAGTTCTTTTGTCAGCCTGGAACCCATCACAGCCGAGGGCTCAAGAAGTCTTCGGGGTGCTCGAGAGGGTGTCTGCCGTAGCACCCCTAACGAGATAGCGGCGTTTCGCGCAGTCGTTATTGCAAGTCATATCAGCAAAAGCAATCACTTTCTCAACAGCAGGCAGTGCGAGCCCAGCGGCAGCTCTACATGAAGGTACCAGTAGCCCAGGAAGGCCGCCGACCGCGGGAATTCGCGCCGGCCCCATCCCGCCAGCGTACACGAGACTTCCAGGGCACCCTGGACGACATCGATGGACTGGAATAATTGGCATTCGCCGTGTCACAGGGCTCGTTGGTCTAGGGGTATGATTCCTGCTTAGGGTGCAGGAGGTCCCGGGTTCAAATCCCGGACGAGCCCTAGCGTTTTGTGCAAACTGATCGCACGTCAGTGGCTGAGTCAGCGCAAAAAGCTCGCCGTCAATATCAAATGAATTTCTTATTCGATGTGAGCAATTGACACTCGGGTCCGACGCGTGAAGGCGATTACGAAGGTTTCGGGTACAGATGGTAGCAGATGCATGTTAGTACGTCTTGCTTAAAGTGATGAAAAAGTGTTTCCGCCCGGGATCGAACCGGGGACCTTCTGCGTGTTAGGCAGACGTGATAAACGCTACACCACGGAAACAGCTTGTGTGCACCTTACTTCACAGACAACTTGTAGTGATGTTGCCATCGTAACTAAAAAATTCAATAAATGTGGTACTTGCAAAACGAAGGGACATGCAGCAGATCCACACACGACGTGGCTCATTGGAGGACAATACGACATAGGCAGGAAAATTCTGTTCCCGCCCGGGATCGAACCGGGGACCTTCTGCGTGTGAAGCAGACGTGATAACCGCTACACTACGGAAACGACGGACACGGGGAGTCCATCCTTGTTCACTCGAACTTGCCTCAGACTTTCTCTCGTTCGCGAATGCACACACGACAGTTCTTTTGTCAGCCTGGAACCCATCACAGCCGAGGGCTCAAGAAGTCTTCGGGGTGCTCGAGAGGGTGTCTGCCGTAGCACCCCTAACGAGATAGCGGCGTTTCGCGCAGTCGTTATTGCAAGTCATATCAGCAAAAGCAATCACTTTCTCAACAGCAGGCAGTGCGAGCCCAGCGGCAGCTCTACATGAAGGTACCAGTAGCCCAGGAAGGCCGCCGACCGCGGGAATTCGCGACGGCCCCATCCCGCCAGCGTACACGAGACTTCCAGGGCACCCTGGACGACATCGATGGACTGGAATAATTGGCATTCGCCGTGTCACAGGGCTCGTTGGTCTAGGGGTATGATTCCTGCTTAGGGTGCAGGAGGTCCCGGGTTCAAATCCCGGACGAGCCCTAGCGTTTTGTGCTAACTGATCGCACGTCAGTGGCTGAGTCAGCGCATAAAGCTCGCCGTCAATATCAAATGAATTTCTTATTCGATGTGAGCAATTGACACTCGGGTCCGACGCGTGAAGGCGATTACGAAGGTTTCGGGTACAGATGGTAGCAGATGCATGTTAGTACGTCTTGCTTAAAGTGATGAAAAAGTGTTTCCGCCCGGGATCGAACCGGGGACCTTCTGCGTGTTAGGCAGACGTGATAACCGCTACACCACGGAAACTGCTTGTGTGCACCTTACTTCACAGACAACTTGTAGTGATGTTGCCATCGTAACTAAAAAATTCAATAAATGTGGTACTTGCAAAACGAAGGGACATGCAGCAGATCCACACACGACGTGGCTCATTGGAGGACAATACGACATAGGCAGGAAAATTCTGTTCCCGCCCGGGATCGAACCGGGGACCTTCTGCGTGTGAAGCAGACGTGATAACCGCTACACTACGGAAACGACGGACCCGGGCAGTCCATCCTTGTTCACTCGAACTTGCCTCAGACTTTCTCTCGTTCGCGAATGCACACACGACAGTTCTTTTGTCAGCCTGGAACCCATCACAGCCGAGGGCTCAAGAAGTCTTCGGGGTGCTCGAGAGGGTGTCTGCCGTAGCACCCCTAACGAGATAGCGGCGTTTCGCGCAGTCGTTATTGCAAGTCATATCAGCAAAAGCAATCACTTTCTCAACAGCAGGCAGTGCGAGCCCAGCGGCAGCTCTACATGAAGGTACCAGTAGCCCAGGAACGCCGCCGACCGCGGGAATTCGCGACGGCCCCATCCCGCCAGCGTACACGAGACTTCCAGGGCACCCTGGACGACATCGATGGACTGGAATAATTGGCATTCGCCGTGTCACAGGGCTCGTTGGTCTAGGGGTATGATTCCTGCTTAGGGTGCAGGAGGTCCCGGGTTCAAATCCCGGACGAGCCCTAGCGTTTTGTGCAAACTGATCGCACGTCAGTGGCTGAGTCAGCGCAAAAAGCTCGCCGTCAATATCAAATGAATTTCTTATTCGATGTGAGCAATTGACACTCGGGTCCGACGCGTGAAGGCGATTACGAAGGTTTCGGGTACAGATGGTAGCAGATGCATGTTAGTACGTCTTGCTTAAAGTGATGAAAAAGTGTTTCCGCCCGGGATCGAACCGGGGACCTTCTGCGTGTTAGGCAGACGTGATAACCGCTACACCACGGAAACTGCTTGTGTGCATCTTACTTCACAGACAACTTGTAGTGATGTTGCCATCGTAACTAAAAAATTCAATAAATGTGGTACTTGCAAAACGAAGGGACATGCAGCAGATCCACACACGACGTGGCTCATTGGAGGACAATACGACATAGGCAGGAAAATTCTGTTCCCGCCCGGGATCGAACCGGGGACCTTCTGCGTGTGAAGCAGACGTGATAACCGCTACACTACGGAAACGACGGACCCGGGGAGTCCATCCTTGTTCACTCGAACTTGCCTCAGACTTTCTCTCGTTCGCGAATGCACACACGACAGTTCTTTTGTCAGCCTGGAACCCATCACAGCCGAGGGCTCAAGAAGTCTTCGGGGTGCTCGAGAGGGTGTCTGCCGTAGCACCCCTAACGAGATAGCGGCGTTTCGCGCAGTCGTTATTGCAAGTCATATCAGCAAAAGCAATCACTTTCTCAACAGCAGGCAGTGCGAGCCCAGCGGCAGCTCTACATGAAGGTACCAGTAGCCCAGGAAGGCCGCCGACCGCGGGAATTCGCGACGGCCCCATCCCGCCAGCGTACACGAGACTTCCAGGGCACCCTGGACGACATCGATGGACTGGAATAATTGGCATTCGCCGTGTCACAGGGCTCGTTGGTCTAGGGGTATGATTCCTGCTTAGGGTGCAGGAGGTCCCGGGTTCAAATCCCGGACGAGCCCTAGCGTTTTGTGCTAACTGATCGCACGTCAGTGGCTGAGTCAGCGCATAAAGCTCGCCGTCAATATCAAATGAATTTCTTATTCGATGTGAGCAATTGACACTCGGGTCCGACGCGTGAAGGCGATTACGAAGGTTTCGGGTACAGATGGTAGCAGATGCATGTTAGTACGTCTTGCTTAAAGTGATGAAAAAGTGTTTCCGCCCGGGATCGAACCGGGGACCTTCTGCGTGTTAGGCAGACGTGATAAACGCTACACCACGGAAACAGCTTGTGTGCACCTTACTTCACAGACAACTTGTAGTGATGTTGCCATCGTAACTAAAAAATTCAATAAATGTGGTACTTGCAAAACGAAGGGACATGCAGCAGATCCACACACGACGTGGCTCATTGGAGGACAATACGACATAGGCAGGAAAATTCTGTTCCCGCCCGGGATCGAACCGGGGACCTTCTGCGTGTGAAGCAGACGTGATAACCGCTACACTACGGAAACGACGGACCCGGGGAGTCCATCCTTGTTCACTCGAACTTGCCTCAGACTTTCTCTCGTTCGCGAATGCACACACGACAGTTCTTTTGTCAGCCTGGAACCCATCACAGCCGAGGGCTCAAGAAGTCTTCGGGGTGCTCGAGAGGGTGTCTGCCGTAGCACCCCTAACGAGATAGCGGCGTTTCGCGCAGTCGTTATTGCAAGTCATATCAGCAAAAGCAATCACTTTCTCAACAGCAGGCAGTGCGAGCCCAGCGGCAGCTCTACATGAAGGTACCAGTAGCCCAGGAAGGCCGCCGACCGCGGGAATTCGCGCCGGCCCCATCCCGCCAGCGTACACGAGACTTCCAGGGCACCCTGGACGACATCGATGGACTGGAATAATTGGCATTCGCCGTGTCACAGGGCTCGTTGGTCTAGGGGTATGATTCCTGCTTAGGGTGCAGGAGGTCCCGGGTTCAAATCCCGGACGAGCCCTAGCGTTTTGTGCAAACTGATCGCACGTCAGTGGCTGAGTCAGCGCAAAAAGCTCGCCGTCAATATCAAATGAATTTCTTATTCGATGTGAGCAATTGACACTCGGGTCCGACGCGTGAAGGCGATTACGAAGGTTTCGGGTACAGATGGTAGCAGATGCATGTTAGTACGTCTTGCTTAAAGTGATGAAAAAGTGTTTCCGCCCGGGATCGAACCGGGGACCTTCTGCGTGTTAGGCAGACGTGATAAACGCTACACCACGGAAACAGCTTGTGTGCACCTTACTTCACAGACAACTTGTAGTGATGTTGCCATCGTAACTAAAAAATTCAATAAATGTGGTACTTGCAAAACGAAGGGACATGCAGCAGATCCACACACGACGTGGCTCATTGGAGGACAATACGACATAGGCAGGAAAATTCTGTTCCCGCCCGGGATCGAACCGGGGACCTTCTGCGTGTGAAGCAGACGTGATAACCGCTACACTACGGAAACGACGGACCCGGGGAGTCCATCCTTGTTCACTCGAACTTGCCTCAGACTTTCTCTCGTTCGCGAATGCACACACGACAGTTCTTTTGTCAGCCTGGAACCCATCACAGCCGAGGGCTCAAGAAGTCTTCGGGGTGCTCGAGAGGGTGTCTGCCGTAGCACCCCTAACGAGATAGCGGCGTTTCGCGCAGTCGTTATTGCAAGTCATATCAGCAAAAGCAATCACTTTCTCAACAGCAGGCAGTGCGAGCCCAGCGGCAGCTCTACATGAAGGTACCAGTAGCCCAGGAAGGCCGCCGACCGCGGGAATTCGCGCCGGCCCCATCCCGCCAGCGTACACGAGACTTCCAGGGCACCCTGGACGACATCGATGGACTGGAATAATTGGCATTCGCCGTGTCACAGGGCTCGTTGGTCTAGGGGTATGATTCCTGCTTAGGGTGCAGGAGGTCCCGGGTTCAAATCCCGGACGAGCACTAGCGTTTTGTGCAAACTGATCGCACGTCAGTGGCTGAGTCAGCGCATAAAGCTCGCCGTCAATATCAAATGAATTTCTTATTCGATGTGAGCAATTGACACTCGGGTCCGACGCGTGAAGGCGATTACAAAGGTTTCGGGTACAGATGGTAGCAGATGCATGTTAGTACGTCTTGCTTAAAGTGATGAAAAAGTGTTTCCGCCCGGGATCTAACCGGGGACCTTCTGCGTGTTAGGCAGACGTGATAACCGCTACACCACGGAAACTGCTTGTGTGCACCTTACTTCTCAGACAACTTGTAGTGATGTTGCCATCGTAACTAAAAAATTCAATAAATGTGGTACTTGCAAAACGAAGGGACATGCAGCAGATCCACACACGACGTGGCTCATTGGAGGACAATACGACATAGGCAGGAAAATTGTGTTCCCGCCCGGGATCGAACCGGGGACCTTCTGCGTGTGAAGCAGACGTGATAACCGCTACACTACGGAAACGACGGACCCGGGGAGTCCATCCTTGTTCACTCGAACTTGCCTCAGACTTTCTCTCGTTCGCGAATGCACACACGACAGTTCTTTTGTCAGCCTGGAACCCATCACAGCCGAGGGCTCAAGAAGTCTTCGGGGTGCTCGAGAGGGTGTCTGCCGTAGCACCCCTAACGAGATAGCGGCGTTTCGCGCAGTCGTTATTGCAAGTCATATCAGCAAAAGCAATCACTTTCTCAACAGCAGGCAGTGCGAGCCCAGCGGCAGCTCTACATGAAGGTACCAGTAGCCCAGGAAGGCCGCCGACCGCGGGAATTCGCGCCGGCCCCATCCCGCCAGCGTACACGAGACTTCCAGGGCACCCTGGACGACATCGATGGACTGGAATAATTGGCATTCGCCGTGTCACAGGGCTCGTTGGTCTAGGGGTATGATTCCTGCTTAGGGTGCAGGAGGTCCCGGGTTCAAATCCCGGACGAGCCCTAGCGTTTTGTGCAAACTGATCGCACGTCAGTGGCTGAGTCAGCGCAAAAAGCTCGCCGTCAATATCAAATGAATTTCTTATTCGATGTGAGCAATTGACACTCGGGTCCGACGCGTGAAGGCGATTACGAAGGTTTCGGGTACAGATGGTAGCAGATGCATGTTAGTACGTCTTGCTTAAAGTGATGAAAAAGTGTTTCCGCCCGGGATCGAACCGGGGACCTTCTGCGTGTTAGGCAGACGTGATAACCGCTACACCACGGAAACAGCTTGTGTGCACCTTACTTCACAGACAACTTGTAGTGATGTTGCCATCGTAACTAAAAAATTCAATAAATGTGGTACTTGCAAAACGAAGGGACATGCAGCAGATCCACACACGACGTGGCTCATTGGAGGACAATACGACATAGGCAGGAAAATTCTGTTCCCGCCCGGGATCGAACCGGGGACCTTCTGCGTGTGAAGCAGACGTGATAACCGCTACACTACGGAAACGACGGACCCGGGGAGTCCATCCTTGTTCACTCGAACTTGCCTCAGACTTTCTCTCGTTCGCGAATGCACACACGACAGTTCTTTTGTCAGCCTGGAACCCATCACAGCCGAGGGCTCAAGAAGTCTTCGGGGTGCTCGAGAGGGTGTCTGCCGTAGCACCCCTAACGAGATAGCGGCGTTTCGCGCAGTCGTTATTGCAAGTCATATCAGCAAAAGCAATCACTTTCTCAACAGCAGGCAGTGCGAGCCCAGCGGCAGCTCTACATGAAGGTACCAGTAGCCCAGGAAGGCCGCCGACCGCGGGAATTCGCGCCGGCCCCATCCCGCCAGCGTACACGAGACTTCCAGGGCACCCTGGACGACATCGATGGACTGGAATAATTGGCATTCGCCGTGTCACAGGGCTCGTTGGTCTAGGGGTATGATTCCTGCTTAGGGTGCAGGAGGTCCCGGGTTCAAATCCCGGACGAGCCCTAGCGTTTTGTGCAAACTGATCGCACGTCAGTGGCTGAGTCAGCGCATAAAGCTCGCCGTCAATATCAAATGAATTTCTTATTCGATGTGAGCAATTGACACTCGGGTCCGACGCGTGAAGGCGATTACGAAGGTTTCGGGTACAGATGGTAGCAGATGCATGTTAGTACGTCTTGCTTAAAGTGATGAAAAAGTGTTTCCGCCCGGGATCTAACCGGGGACCTTCTGCGTGTTAGGCAGACGTGATAACCGCTACACCACGGAAACTGCTTGTGTGCACCTTACTTCTCAGACAACTTGTAGTGATGTTGCCATCGTAACTAAAAAATTCAATAAATGTGGTACTTGCAAAACGAAGGGACATGCAGCAGATCCACACACGACGTGGCTCATTGGAGGACAATACGACATAGGCAGGAAAATTCTGTTCCCGCCCGGGATCGAACAGGGGACCTTCTGCGTGTGAAGCAGACGTGATAACCGCTACACTACGGAAACGACGGACCCGGGGAGTCCATCCTTGTTCACTCGAACTTGCCTCAGACTTTCTCTCGTTCGCGAATGCACACACGACAGTTCTTTTGTCAGCCTGGAACCCATCACAGCCGAGGGCTCAAGAAGTCTTCGGGGTGCTCGAGAGGGTGTCTGCCGTAGCACCCCTAACGAGATAGCGGCGTTTCGCGCAGTCGTTATTGCAAGTCATATCAGCAAAAGCAATCACTTTCTCAACAGCAGGCAGTGCGAGCCCAGCGGCAGCTCTACATGAAGGTACCAGTAGCCCAGGAAGGCCGCCGACCGCGGGAATTCGCGCCGGCCCCATCCCGCCAGCGTACACGAGACTTCCAGGGCACCCTGGACGACATCGATGGACTGGAATAATTGGCATTCGCCGTGTCACAGGGCTCGTTGGTCTAGGGGTATGATTCCTGCTTAGGGTGCAGGAGGTCCCGGGTTCAAATCCCGGACGAGCCCTAGCGTTTTGTGCAAACTGATCGCACGTCAGTGGCTGAGTCAGCGCAAAAAGCTCGCCGTCAATATCAAATGAATTTCTTATTCGATGTGAGCAATTGACACTCGGGTCCGACGCGTGAAGGCGATTACGAAGGTTTCGGGTACAGATGGTAGCAGATGCATGTTAGTACGTCTTGCTTAAAGTGATGAAAAAGTGTTTCCGCCCGGGATCGAACCGGGGACCTTCTGCGTGTTAGGCAGACGTGATAACCGCTACACCACGGAAACAGCTTGTGTGCACCTTACTTCACAGACAACTTGTAGTGATGTTGCCATCGTAACTAAAAAATTCAATAAATGTGGTACTTGCAAAACGAAGGGACATGCAGCAGATCCACACACGACGTGGCTCATTGGAGGACAATACGACATAGGCAGGAAAATTCTGTTCCCGCCCGGGATCGAACCGGGGACCTTCTGCGTGTGAAGCAGACGTGATAACCGCTACACTACGGAAACGACGGACCCGGGGAGTCCATCCTTGTTCACTCGAACTTGCCTCAGACTTTCTCTCGTTCGCGAATGCACACACGACAGTTCTTTTGTCAGCCTGGAACCCATCACAGCCGAGGGCTCAAGAAGTCTTCGGGGTGCTCGAGAGGGTGTCTGCCGTAGCACCCCTAACGAGATAGCGGCGTTTCGCGCAGTCGTTATTGCAAGTCATATCAGCAAAAGCAATCACTTTCTCAACAGCAGGCAGTGCGAGCCCAGCGGCAGCTCTACATGAAGGTACCAGTAGCCCAGGAAGGCCGCCGACCGCGGGAATTCGCGCCGGCCCCATCCCGCCAGCGTACACGAGACTTCCAGGGCACCCTGGACGACATCGATGGACTGGAATAATTGGCATTCGCCGTGTCACAGGGCTCGTTGGTCTAGGGGTATGATTCCTGCTTAGGGTGCAGGAGGTCCCGGGTTCAAATCCTGGACGAGCCCTAGCGTTTTGTGCAAACTGATCGCACGTCAGTGGCTGAGTCAGCGCATAAAGCTCGCCGTCAATATCAAATGAATTTCTTATTCGATGTGAGCAATTGACACTCGGGTCCGACGCGTGAAGGCGATTACGAAGGTTTCGGGTACAGATGGTAGCAGATGCATGTTAGTACGTCTTGCTTAAAGTGATGAAAAAGTGTTTCCGCCCGGGATCGAACCGGGGACCTTCTGCGTGTTAGGCAGACGTGATAAACGCTACACCACGGAAACAGCTTGTGTGCACCTTACTTCACAGACAACTTGTAGTGATGTTGCCATCGTAACTAAAAAATTCAATAAATGTGGTACTTGCAAAACGAAGGGACATGCAGCAGATCCACACACGACGTGGCTCATTGGAGGACAATACGACATAGGCAGGAAAATTGTGTTCCCGCCCGGGATCGAACCGGGGACCTTCTGCGTGTGAAGCAGACGTGATAACCGCTACACTACGGAAACGACGGACCCGGGGAGTCCATCCTTGTTCACTCGAACTTGCCTCAGACTTTCTCTCGTTCGCGAATGCACACACGACAGTTCTTTTGTCAGCCTGGAACCCATCACAGCCGAGGGCTCAAGAAGTCTTCGGGGTGCTCGAGAGGGTGTCTGCCGTAGCACCCCTAACGAGATAGCGGCGTTTCGCGCAGTCGTTATTGCAAGTCATATCAGCAAAAGCAATCACTTTCTCAACAGCAGGCAGTGCGAGCCCAGCGGCAGCTCTACATGAAGGTACCAGTAGCCCAGGAAGGCCGCCGACCGCGGGAATTCGCGCCGGCCCCATCCCGCCAGCGTACACGAGACTTCCAGGGCACCCTGGACGACATCGATGGACTGGAATAATTGGCATTCGCCGTGTCACAGGGCTCGTTGGTCTAGGGGTATGATTCCTGCTTAGGGTGCAGGAGGTCCCGGGTTCAAATCCCGGACGAGCCCTAGCGTTTTGTGCAAACTGATCGCACGTCAGTGGCTGAGTCAGCGCATAAAGCTCGCCGTCAATATCAAATGAATTTCTTGTTCGATGTGAGCAATTGACACTCGGGTCCGACGCGTGAAGGCGATTACGAAGGTTTCGGGTACAGATGGTAGCAGATGCATGTTAGTACGTCTTGCTTAAAGTGATGAAAAAGTGTTTCCGCCCGGGATCGAACCGGGGACCTTCTGCGTGTTAGGCAGACGTGATAACCGCTACACCACGGAAACTGCTTGTGTGCACCTTACTTCTCAGACAACTTGTAGTGATGTTGCCATCGTAACTAAAAAATTCAATAAATGTGGTACTTGCAAAACGAAGGGACATGCAGCAGATCCACACACGACGTGGCTCATTGGAGGACAATACGACATAGGCAGGAAAATTCTGTTCCCGCCCGGGATCGAACAGGGGACCTTCTGCGTGTGAAGCAGACGTGATAACCGCTACACTACGGAAACGACGGACCCGGGGAGTCCATCCTTGTTCACTCGAACTTGCCTCAGACTTTCTCTCGTTCGCGAATGCACACACGACAGTTCTTTTGTCAGCCTGGAACCCATCACAGCCGAGGGCTCAAGAAGTCTTCGGGGTGCTCGAGAGGGTGTCTGCCGTAGCACCCCTAACGAGATAGCGGCGTTTCGCGCAGTCGTTATTGCAAGTCATATCAGCAAAAGCAATCACTTTCTCAACAGCAGGCAGTGCGAGCCCAGCGGCAGCTCTACATGAAGGTACCAGTAGCCCAGGATGGCCGCCGACCGCGGGAATTCGCGCCGGCCCCATCCCGCCAGCGTACACGAGACTTCCAGGGCACCCTGGACGACATCGATGGACTGGAATAATTGGCATTCGCCGTGTCACAGGGCTCGTTGGTCTAGGGGTATGATTCCTGCTTAGGGTGCAGGAGGTCCCGGGTTCAAATCCCGGACGAGCCCTAGCGTTTTGTGCAAACTGATCGCACGTCAGTGGCTGAGTCAGCGCAAAAAGCTCGCCGTCAATATCAAATGAATTTCTTATTCGATGTGAGCAATTGACACTCGGGTCCGACGCGTGAAGGCGATTACGAAGGTTTCGGGTACAGATGGTAGCAGATGCATGTTAGTACGTCTTGCTTAAAGTGATGAAAAAGTGTTTCCGCCCGGGATCGAACCGGGGACCTTCTGCGTGTTAGGCAGACGTGATAACCGCTACACCACGGAAACTGCTTGTGTGCATCTTACTTCACAGACAACTTGTAGTGATGTTGCCATCGTAACTAAAAAATTCAATAAATGTGGTACTTGCAAAACGAAGGGACATGCAGCAGATCCACACACGACGTGGCTCATTGGAGGACAATACGACATAGGCAGGAAAATTCTGTTCCCGCCCGGGATCGAACCGGGGACCTTCTGCGTGTGAAGCAGACGTGATAACCGCTACACTACGGAAACGACGGACCCGGGGAGTCCATCCTTGTTCACTCGAACTTGCCTCAGACTTTCTCTCGTTCGCGAATGCACACACGACAGTTCTTTTGTCAGCCTGGAACCCATCACAGCCGAGGGCTCAAGAAGTCTTCGGGGTGCTCGAGAGGGTGTCTGCCGTAGCACCCCTAACGAGATAGCGGCGTTTCGCGCAGTCGTTATTGCAAGTCATATCAGCAAAAGCAATCACTTTCTCAACAGCAGGCAGTGCGAGCCCAGCGGCAGCTCTACATGAAGGTACCAGTAGCCCAGGAAGGCCGCCGACCGCGGGAATTCGCGCCGGCCCCATCCCGCCAGCGTACACGAGACTTCCAGGGCACCCTGGACGACATCGATGGACTGGAATAATTGGCATTCGCCGTGTCACAGGGCTCGTTGGTCTAGGGGTATGATTCCTGCTTAGGGTGCAGGAGGTCCCGGGTTCAAATCCCGGACGAGCCCTAGCGTTTTGTGCAAACTGATCGCACGTCAGTGGCTGAGTCAGCGCAAAAAGCTCGCCGTCAATATCAAATGAATTTCTTATTCGATGTGAGCAATTGACACTCGGGTCCGACGCGTGAAGGCGATTACGAAGGTTTCGGGTACAGATGGTAGCAGATGCATGTTAGTACGTCTTGCTTAAAGTGATGAAAAAGTGTTTCCGCCCGGGATCGAACCGGGGACCTTCTGCGTGTTAGGCAGACGTGATAAACGCTACACCACGGAAACAGCTTGTGTGCACCTTACTTCACAGACAACTTGTAGTGATGTTGCCATCGTAACTAAAAAATTCAATAAATGTGGTACTTGCAAAACGAAGGGACATGCAGCAGATCCACACACGACGTGGCTCATTGGAGGACAATACGACATAGGCAGGAAAATTCTGTTCCCGCCCGGGATCGAACCGGGGACCTTCTGCGTGTGAAGCAGACGTGATAACCGCTACACTACGGAAACGACGGACACGGGGAGTCCATCCTTGTTCACTCGAACTTGCCTCAGACTTTCTCTCGTTCGCGAATGCACACACGACAGTTCTTTTGTCAGCCTGGAACCCATCACAGCCGAGGGCTCAAGAAGTCTTCGGGGTGCTCGAGAGGGTGTCTGCCGTAGCACCCCTAACGAGATAGCGGCGTTTCGCGCAGTCGTTATTGCAAGTCATATCAGCAAAAGCAATCACTTTCTCAACAGCAGGCAGTGCGAGCCCAGCGGCAGCTCTACATGAAGGTACCAGTAGCCCAGGAAGGCCGCCGACCGCGGGAATTCGCGCCGGCCCCATCCCGCCAGCGTACACGAGACTTCCAGGGCACCCTGGACGACATCGATGGACTGGAATAATTGGCATTCGCCGTGTCACAGGGCTCGTTGGTCTAGGGGTATGATTCCTGCTTAGGGTGCAGGAGGTCCCGGGTTCAAATCCCGGACGAGCCCTAGCGTTTTGTGCAAACTGATCGCACGTCAGTGGCTGAGTCAGCGCATAAAGCTCGCCGTCAATATCAAATGAATTTCTTATTCGATGTGAGCAATTGACACTCGGGTCCGACGCGTGAAGGCGATTACGAAGGTTTCGGGTACAGATGGTAGAAGATGCATGTTAGTACGTCTTGCTTAAAGTGATGAAAAAGTGTTTCCGCCCGGGATCGAACCGGGGACCTTCTGCGTGTTAGGCAGACGTGATAACCGCTACACCACGGAAACTGCTTGTGTGCACCTTACTTCACAGACAACTTGTAGTGATGTTGCCATCGTAACTAATAAATTCAATAAATGTGGTACTTGCAAAACGAAGGGACATGCAGCAGATCCACACACGACGTGGCTCATTGGAGGACAATACGACATAGGCAGGAAAATTGTGTTCCCGCCCGGGATCGAACCGGGGACCTTCTGCGTGTGAAGCAGACGTGATAACCGCTACACTACGGAAACGACGGACCCGGGGAGTCCATCCTTGTTCACTCGAACTTGCCTCAGACTTTCTCTCGTTCGCGAATGCACACACGACAGTTCTTTTGTCAGCCTGGAACCCATCACAGCCGAGGGCTCAAGAAGTCTTCGGGGTGCTCGAGAGGGTGTCTGCCGTAGCACCCCTAACGAGATAGCGGCGTTTCGCGCAGTCGTTATTGCAAGTCATATCAGCAAAAGCAATCACTTTCTCAACAGCAGGCAGTGCGAGCCCAGCGGCAGCTCTACATGAAGGTACCAGTAGCCCAGGAAGGCCGCCGACCGCGGGAATTCGCGCCGGCCCCATCCCGCCAGCGTACACGAGACTTCCAGGGCACCCTGGACGACATCGATGGACTGGAATAATTGGCATTCGCCGCGTCACAGGGCTCGTTGGTCTAGGGGCAGTCAGCCGGCAGCGGCCGTGGCGGTCGGACGCAGGTTGTTTACGCTCTCGCCTGTGGCGATCGCGTGCGGTTTGGTAAGTGTGCGCTTTGCTGCGTTGTTGTAGTGTGGAGTGATGAATTGCCATCGATTATAATGGATCAACTTATACGGAAAGACACATTGAAATTGAGTTTTGACCCGCACTATGCACGACCGAAGTCCTTTGAAGTTGAGTTATTTATTAGAGACGTTGTGAAAATCACTATTGATGATATGGTTGGCATTCACCTTTCTATCGTCAGCAGTACGGTCTACCTAAAATTGTTGAGACCCGAGAAATGCGAGCAGGTCATTCAATCTTGTGGAGGAGTTTTAAAGTTTAACCATTCTGACGGCAATGTTGGTGATGTCAGAGTTTCGCTTGCCGGTCTTGGAGTCAGAACTGTTCGAATATTCGAATTACCCTTTGAAATATCCGCTGATCAAATTAATGCCAAATTGAGGGAATATGGAACGGTCATCAGCAATACGGCAGAAAAGTGGTCGAATATGCACATTTTCCCGGTGTTAAACGGTGTCCGGCAGGTGAAGATTGATATGTTGAAGCACATTCCGTCCTACGTCACTGTGTGTGGCTACAGAGCCATAGTGATTTATGATGGGCAGCCGAGAACCTGTGCGGGATGTGGTTCCACCGAACATATCCGTGCTCAATGTGTCCAACGGCGTGTGGCGCAAATACCGGCCGGTGAGCGTGAGCAGCAGGGCCCGACGTCTACGTTGCCTATATCATACGTCGCCGCCGCCCGGGCTAACGTTACCTCGGACCCTAGTTTCGATGTTCCGCTAGAGAGTCTGCGCGAAGTGCAGGAAGGCGTCACGCCGATGGATACGAACGACGTCCCAACTGTTCCTTCTTCACACACCTCGAAGGGGGGCGATACTCACTCGGAGCAGGGGCACCAACCGGACACCGAAAGTATTCCGGCGGGCGTTCCGGTTCGAGACGACAAGTCCGACGTGGACCGGGTGGAGTCGAACGAGCTGGCTGACCACCGGCCCCCGCGGTCTCCCAAATCACAGAAGAAACGCCGGCTCGCACATCAAGGGGCAGAAGCAAAGGCGCCAATATTGCGTGAAAAAGCGAACCACGTACGACAGAAACTGACTGAAGAGACTGAACCACCGTCGTCGGCAACCAGCAAAACGACAAAAAAATCCCGGACGGACGAATCGGACACTGATCACGGACGATTACCCTCAGGCGACCCTGCGATAACAGATGCAATGGATCAGAACCCTGTATCTGACGTATCCAAGCTCTCGGATTGCGGTTTGCCAGCGGACAGGTTCGTGTGTGATTGGTCGGATGACGTGGAAGAGGGTGGTCGGGAAGAAGATTTCGTAAAGGATCGGCGACGTACAGATAGTCCGTTATCGGAAGCTCAAGCTGATGTGTCCCACCAGCAACAAACGGCTACCGCCGGCGTCGGCACAGTGGCTAATGACGTAGACTTCTTTTAGAGGATGTTCGCCATTAACATCCATACTCGGCTTATTGTCACCTAGATCTCTGTTCTCATGCCGTCCTTGCAAGCTTACCGAATTGCGACATTGAACATCAATAAGATCAGTAGCCCACTAAACTTAACAAATCTTCAAGATTTTCTCTATGCCGCTGATATTGATCTCATCATGCTGCAGGAAGTGACCAATATTAACCTTGACCGTATCGCAGGCTACAATGCCGTCGTTAATCCTGGACATGGCACTGATCCAGGGACGGCGATCATGGCTAAGGAAGGGATAGTGATGTCACATGTCGAGCGCCTGGCGTCTGGCAGAGGTATTGCGACTACTGTCGATACTACTAGATTTATCAATCTCTACGCCCCATCCGGCTCTGGGAGACGCCGACAGAGAGCAGAGTTTTTTAAAGATGACATTGTGCCACTTTTTACACCACCTTCGGAACAACTTATATTCGCTGGTGACTTTAACTGTGTCCTCAGTCCCAAAGACCAGACGCCGAACTTCAATCCGTCCGCCGAGCTTCGCAATCTCATTGACGAGTTGAATTTAATAGACACGTGGGAGCTTCGACACGGTGATAGGCCCGGATTCACTTACGTTACTGGCCACTCAGCTAGCCGCATCGATAGAATCTACGCATTATCAAGTATGAGGGAACATGTTTTGCAGGCTGAGCTATGGCCGACTGTCTTCACAGATCATGTGGCATATATATGTACCGTCAATTTAGCCAACCAAGGGACGTACAGGGCAAGGGGACCCTGGAAACTAAATGTAGCGTGTTTACCAGAACCCGGGTGTCACACAGTCTTCCGCAATACGTGGGCAGCCTGCGAACGAAAGTTTCCCGCGTACGATTCTGCCATTACGTGGTGGGTAAAATGTGCGAAACCCGCCTTAACAAAAGCGATGAAGAATTATTCCCGAGATCGATGTGCCTGGCAGAAGCAAACCCTGGAATTTTACTTTCAGTGTTTGAGAGATTTATATCGAGAAGATGCAACAGTAATAGCAAATCGTATGCATATTAAAAGAATACAGGCTACGATTCTAACCCTTAAACGGAAGCAATTGGAAGGCTGTAAAGTCAGGACGCGTCTGCAAAACGCTGTACAGGACGAAACGACATCAATGTACCATGTTATTCGCGAACAGAAAAGGGGGCGCAGAAAGATATTGACAGAACTGCACACTGCAGATGGTCGACTCCTAAACCACCAGCGCGCCATACGAGACGAGATTTACAAACATTTCACAGCACAGTTCACGGAACACCCAGTGGATATGGCGGCGCAGCACGTCCTTCTGGCACGCCGTTTTGCGACATTGACCACGGTAGAAGCAGACGGCCTCGCTGCAGTCATAACTGAAGATGAAGTAGAGGATGCCATTCGAGGGAGCCCACAGAATAAATCGCCTGGCCCCGACGGATTACCGGCTGAGTTTTATCGAACCTTTCGTCACCATTTAGTTCCAAAGTTGACCTTGGTCTGTAACGATATCTTAAAGGCTGGAAGTGATATCTTAAGGGAATTCTGTGAAGGCATAGTGGTATTGGTACCCAAAACCCCAGCGGGAAAGACAGTCGACAATCTCCGACCGCTTACGTTACTTAATACCGATTATAAGATATTCGCGCGGGTCATGATGCAGCGATTCAGTACGGTACTTAGTACTGTCACGGGGGCCTACCAGACGAGCGTTGGGAACTCTAGAAACATACAGCAGACGTTAAGTGCATATAGAGATATCATAGCTACAGCCGCCGCTTGCGACATGCGATGCGCTCTAGTCTCGTTAGATTTTGAGAAAGCATTCGATAAAATCAGTCACTCATATCTTCTGTGCGCGATGGCAGCAATGAACTTTCCACGGAAAGTTATTGACACTGTTACACTCCTGCTGCGAAACGGTACGTCCAAGATCTGTCTCAACGGACAACTCAGTAAACCTATTAATATCGCTCGGTCGGTACGACAAGGTTGCCCGATGTCAATGGCCTTGTTTGCAGTTGCTCTTGAACCCTTACTGTTCTCCCTGGCGCAAGACCTTCCGGGAATACGCATACATGGCCAGAAGATCGTATGCCAGGCATTTGCGGATGACGTCAGTTTCGTGGTGACGAAAGATGAAGATTTGGAACGCGCGTTTCAGCTGATATCCACTTATGCAGCCGCATCAGGAGCGAAAGTCAACTGTAAAAAGTCTGGCATTATGGAACTTGGTAGAGGACTCGAACTTGGCAATAGCCAATCACTAAAAAGAATGACAACATTTAAATGTCTCGGCATTGAATACACGCGCACCATCCGCTGCACGTCTGCTCTTAATTATCGAAAATTATTGGCACAAATTCGGGCCGGCATACGGCAACATCATTTGCGAAATCTCAACGCCATACAAAGAGTACTTTTAGTCAATACTTACATTGTTTCTAAAGTGAATTATGTCGCACAAATCCTACCAATACCAAAGGTCATCGCACAACGAATGCTTGCAGCGCTCGGACACTTTGTCAGTAGGGGACACATTTTCAAAGTCCCATTTGCAACTTTGACGCTCCCCTTGGGAAAGGGCGGCCTAAATCTGACAGATGTTTACCACAAAGCGAAAGCATTATATATCAGCAACATGTATAAACAATGGCAACGATCACCAAATTCCTTAACGGCCCACCTTCTCAATGAAATTGCACCTGCCAGCATGACGCCTCCGGTAAACGTAAGTCACATCCCGACTGCATTTTGCCCCTTTAGTACTTTTTTCCTCGAATACAGCTATATTCAAAGCAACATACCTGAGAATGATCTTTACAGGGTCAAAGCACTTTACAGCTGCCTGACGGACAGTAAGCCGCGCAACAGAATAGAAGTGAAGTATAGAGACTGCAACTGGGCCAAGATCTGGGAAAACATTCATGACGCACACTTACCATCGCAGGTGCGGTCTACATGGTACATGGCGGTCAATAGGATCATACCGACAAATTCAAAACTACACATGATCCACTTGGCAGACACTCCGAACTGCGTTCACTGTACTCTCCTAGATACCATCGAACATCGCTTTCTATGCGAAAATGTGAAGGACATCTGGCTTCTCTTTGCACGGAAGCTCTCAAGTATGCTGCGTACTGCACCTAGAATGATTACTCCAGCTGGACTCCTCACTCCTGATGCCGTTCCATACCCTCCGGCAAAACGACGAGCAGTCACTTGGCTTCAAGGTCAGACGGTGTATTATATATTATCGGCGCCAGAAAAAAATAAAGAAGACTATTGGCTATACCTAATAACTCAACACCAGAAACTTCAACGAATCGACAAATATAGAGAAAAGTATGCTTTCTTTCTCCTCCGAACGTTGACGTAGAGAGATATTCCTCCAGGGCGCCGTCGCAGTCCGAAAACTCTGATGGATGGCCCTTTCACGACTATGATAGTCGCAATTAGGATTCGGCATGCGGCGATCGAACGGCCACTAATATGAAACGGACCACCCCGACAGTGGTGACGCTTTGGGGGATGATGCCTCTCCTGTCGAGAGCTCTGCGAGACTGTTTTACGAGATCCCCGTCGAATTTTGTAGATCTACTATTCAAATTATACATTCTTCGTTTCTTGTTTATTCAATTAGTAAGATTCGTTTATTGAAAAGAAGACGTATTTATGTTATGTTTGGCCTTCTCCTGTCAGAGGAAGAGAAGAGTTGTTCCTTCTTGCTGTGGAAGACTCCAGCATCACCAAGTTTATTTTCATACATTCAGTCTCCCTCGGAAAGTGATGAGTTTTTCTAACATTCCTGCAGAAGATTTCATTTGCTTCATTTTCCACATCACATATATTGGTAAACCAAATAACCACATCGATACTGAAGAGAATCCATTTGTTTCGTGATTAATTTTTTATTTCAACGGAGATTTTTGCTAATGGCGGAGAAGTCGAGCCGATGAAGGCACTTTTGGCGAGCGTGAGGACGGGCTAGAAGGGGTGGATGGAGGCCCAAAAAAAAAAAAAAAAAAAAAAAAAAAAAAAAAAAAAAAAAAAAAAAGGGGGTATGATTCCTGCTTAGGGTGCAGGAGGTCCCGGGTTCAAATCCCGGACGAGCCCTAGCGTTTTGTGCAAACTGATCGCACGTCAGTGGCTGAGTCAGCGCAAAAAGCTCGCCGTCAATATCAAATGAATTTCTTATTCGATGTGAGCAATTGACACTCGGGTCCGACGCGTGAAGGCGATTACGAAGGTTTCGGGTACAGATGGTAGCAGATGCATGTTAGTACGTCTTGCTTAAAGTGATGAAAAAGTGTTTCCGCCCGGGATCGAACCGGGGACCTTCTGCGCGTTAGGCAGACGTGATAACCACTACACCACGGAAACTGCTTGTGTGCACCTTACTTCACAGACAACTTGTAGTGATGTTGCCATCGTAACTAAAAAATTCAATAAATGTGGTACTTGCAAAACGAAGGGACATGCAGCAGATCCACACACGACGTGGCTCATTGGAGGACAATACGACATAGGCAGGAAAATTCTGTTCCCGCCCGGGATCGAACCGGGGACCTTCTGCGTGTGAAGCAGACGTGATAACCGCTACACTACGGAAACGACGTACACGGGGAGTCCATCCTTGTTCACTCGAACTTGCCTCAGACTTTCTCTCGTTCGCGAATGCACACACGACAGTTCTTTTGTCAGCCTGGAACCCATCACAGCCGAGGGCTCAAGAAGTCTTCGGGGTGCTCGAGAGGGTGTCTGCCGTAGCACCCCTAACGAGATAGCGGCGTTTCGCGCAGTCGTTATTGCAAGTCATATCAGCAAAAGCAATCACTTTCTCAGCAGCAGGCAGTGCGAGCCCAGCGGCAGCTCTACATGAAGGTACCAGTAGCCCAGGAAGGCCGCCGACCGCGGGAATTCGCGCCGGCCCCATCCCGCCAGCGTACACGAGACTTCCAGGGCACCCTGGACGACATCGATGGACTGGAATAATTGGCATTCGCCGTGTCACAGGGCTCGTTGGTCTAGGGGTATGATTCCTGCTTAGGGTGCAGGAGGTCCCGGGTTCAAATCCCGGACGAGCCCTAGCGTTTTGTGCAAACTGATCGCACGTCAGTGGCTGAGTCAGCGCAAAAAGCTCGCCGTCAATATCAAATGAATTTCTTATTCGATGTGAGCAATTGACACTCGGGTCCGACGCGTGAAGGCGATTACGAAGGTTTCGGGTACAGATGGTAGCAGATGCATGTTAGTACGTCTTGCTTAAAGTGATGAAAAAGTGTTTCCGCCCGGGATCGAACCGGGGACCTTCTGCGTGTTAGGCAGACGTGATAAACGCTACACCACGGAAACAGCTTGTGTGCACCTTACTTCACAGACAACTTGTAGTGATGTTGCCATCGTAACTAAAAAATTCAATAAATGTGGTACTTGCAAAACGAAGGGACATGCAGCAGATCCACACACGACGTGGCTCATTGGAGGACAATACGACATAGGCAGGAAAATTGTGTTCCCGCCCGGGATCGAACCGGGGACCTTCTGCGTGTGAAGCAGACGTGATAACCGCTACACTACGGAAACGACGGACCCGGGGAGTCCATCCTTGTTCACTCGAACTTGCCTCAGACTTTCTCTCGTTCGCGAATGCACACACGACAGTTCTTTTGTCAGCCTGGAACCCATCACAGCCGAGGGCTCAAGAAGTCTTCGGGGTGCTCGAGAGGGTGTCTGCCGTAGCACCCCTAACGAGATAGCGGCGTTTCGCGCAGTCGTTATTGCAAGTCATATCAGCAAAAGCAATCACTTTCTCAACAGCAGGCAGTGCGAGCCCAGCGGCAGCTCTACATGAAGGTACCAGTAGCCCAGGAAGGCCGCCGACCGCGGGAATTCGCGCCGGCCCCATCCCGCCAGCGTACACGAGACTTCCAGGGCACCCTGGACGACATCGATGGACTGGAATAATTGGCATTCGCCGCGTCACAGGGCTCGTTGGTCTAGGGGCAGTCAGCCGGCAGCGGCCGTGGCGGTCGGACGCAGGTTGTTTACGCTCTCGCCTGTGGCGATCGCGTGCGGTTTGGTAAGTGTGCGCTTTGCTGCGTTGTTGTAGTGTGGAGTGATGAATTGCCATCGATTATAATGGATCAACTTATACGGAAAGACACATTGAAATTGAGTTTTGACCCGCACTATGCACGACCGAAGTCCTTTGAAGTTGAGTTATTTATTAGAGACGTTATGAAAATCACTATTGATGATATGGTTGGCATTCACCTTTCTATCGTCAGCAGTACGGTCTACCTAAAATTGTTGAGACCCGAGAAATGCGAGCAGGTCATTCAATCTTGTGGAGGAGTTTTAAAGTTTAACCATTCTGACGGCAATGTTGGTGATGTCAGAGTTTCGCTTGCCGGTCTTGGAGTCAGAACTGTTCGAATATTCGAATTACCCTTTGAAATATCCGCTGATCAAATTAATGCCAAATTGAGGGAATATGGAACGGTCATCAGCAATACGGCAGAAAAGTGGTCGAATATGCACATTTTCCCGGTGTTAAACGGTGTCCGGCAGGTGAAGATTGATATGTTGAAGCACATTCCGTCCTACGTCACTGTGTGTGGCTACAGAGCCATAGTGATTTATGATGGGCAGCCGAGAACCTGTGCGGGATGTGGTTCCACCGAACATATCCGTGCTCAATGTGTCCAACGGCGTGTGGCGCAAATACCGGCCGGTGAGCGTGAGCAGCAGGGCCCGACGTCTACGTTGCCTATATCATACGTCGCCGCCGCCCGGGCTAACGTTACCTCGGACCCTAGTTTCGATGTTCCGCTAGAGAGTCTGCGCGAAGTGCAGGAAGGCGTCACGCCGATGGATACGAACGACGTCCCAACTGTTCCTTCTTCACACACCTCGAAGGGGGGCGATACTCACTCGGAGCAGGGGCACCAACCGGACACCGAAAGTATTCCGGCGGGCGTTCCGGTTCGAGACGACAAGTCCGACGTGGACCGGGTGGAGTCGAACGAGCTGGCTGACCACCGGCCCCCGCGGTCTCCCAAATCACAGAAGAAACGCCGGCTCGCACATCAAGGGGCAGAAGCAAAGGCGCCAATATTGCGTGAAAAAGCGAACCACGTACGACAGAAACTGACTGAAGAGACTGAACCACCGTCGTCGGCAACCAGCAAAACGACAAAAAAATCCCGGACGGACGAATCGGACACTGATCACGGACGATTACCCTCAGGCGACCCTGCGATAACAGATGCAATGGATCAGAACCCTGTATCTGACGTATCCAAGCTCTCGGATTGCGGTTTGCCAGCGGACAGGTTCGTGTGTGATTGGTCGGATGACGTGGAAGAGGGTGGTCGGGAAGAAGATTTCGTAAAGGATCGGCGACGTACAGATAGTCCGTTATCGGAAGCTCAAGCTGATGTGTCCCACCAGCAACAAACGGCTACCGCCGGCGTCGGCACAGTGGCTAATGACGTAGACTTCTTTTAGAGGATGTTCGCCATTAACATCCATACTCGGCTTATTGTCACCTAGATCTCTGTTCTCATGCCGTCCTTGCAAGCTTACCGAATTGCGACATTGAACATCAATAAGATCAGTAGCCCACTAAACTTAACAAATCTTCAAGATTTTCTCTATGCCGCTGATATTGATCTCATCATGCTGCAGGAAGTGACCAATATTAACCTTGACCGTATCGCAGGCTACAATGCCGTCGTTAATCCTGGACATGGCACTGATCCAGGGACGGCGATCATGGCTAAGGAAGGGATAGTGATGTCACATGTCGAGCGCCTGGCGTCTGGCAGAGGTATTGCGACTACTGTCGATACTACTAGATTTATCAATCTCTACGCCCCATCCGGCTCTGGGAGACGCCGACAGAGAGCAGAGTTTTTTAAAGATGACATTGTGCCACTTTTTACACCACCTTCGGAACAACTTATATTCGCTGGTGACTTTAACTGTGTCCTCAGTCCCAAAGACCAGACGCCGAACTTCAATCCGTCCGCCGAGCTTCGCAATCTCATTGACGAGTTGAATTTAATAGACACGTGGGAGCTTCGACACGGTGATAGGCCCGGATTCACTTACGTTACTGGCCACTCAGCTAGCCGCATCGATAGAATCTACGCATTATCAAGTATGAGGGAACATGTTTTGCAGGCTGAGCTATGGCCGACTGTCTTCACAGATCATGTGGCATATATATGTACCGTCAATTTAGCCAACCAAGGGACGTACAGGGCAAGGGGACCCTGGAAACTAAATGTAGCGTGTTTACCAGAACCCGGGTGTCACACAGTCTTCCGCAATACGTGGGCAGCCTGCGAACGAAAGTTTCCCGCGTACGATTCTGCCATTACGTGGTGGGTAAAATGTGCGAAACCCGCCTTAACAAAAGCGATGAAGAATTATTCCCGAGATCGATGTGCCTGGCAGAAGCAAACCCTGGAATTTTACTTTCAGTGTTTGAGAGATTTATATCGAGAAGATGCAACAGTAATAGCAAATCGTATGCATATTAAAAGAATACAGGCTACGATTCTAACCCTTAAACGGAAGCAATTGGAAGGCTGTAAAGTCAGGACGCGTCTGCAAAACGCTGTACAGGACGAAACGACATCAATGTACCATGTTATTCGCGAACAGAAAAGGGGGCGCAGAAAGATATTGACAGAACTGCACACTGCAGATGGTCGACTCCTAAACCACCAGCGCGCCATACGAGACGAGATTTACAAACATTTCACAGCACAGTTCACGGAACACCCAGTGGATATGGCGGCGCAGCACGTCCTTCTGGCACGCCGTTTTGCGACATTGACCACGGTAGAAGCAGACGGCCTCGCTGCAGTCATAACTGAAGATGAAGTAGAGGATGCCATTCGAGGGAGCCCACAGAATAAATCGCCTGGCCCCGACGGATTACCGGCTGAGTTTTATCGAACCTTTCGTCACCATTTAGTTCCAAAGTTGACCTTGGTCTGTAACGATATCTTAAAGGCTGGAAGTGATATCTTAAGGGAATTCTGTGAAGGCATAGTGGTATTGGTACCCAAAACCCCAGCGGGAAAGACAGTCGACAATCTCCGACCGCTTACGTTACTTAATACCGATTATAAGATATTCGCGCGGGTCATGATGCAGCGATTCAGTACGGTACTTAGTACTGTCACGGGGGCCTACCAGACGAGCGTTGGGAACTCTAGAAACATACAGCAGACGTTAAGTGCATATAGAGATATCATAGCTACAGCCGCCGCTTGCGACATGCGATGCGCTCTAGTCTCGTTAGATTTTGAGAAAGCATTCGATAAAATCAGTCACTCATATCTTCTGTGCGCGATGGCAGCAATGAACTTTCCACGGAAAGTTATTGACACTGTTACACTCCTGCTGCGAAACGGTACGTCCAAGATCTGTCTCAACGGACAACTCAGTAAACCTATTAATATCGCTCGGTCGGTACGACAAGGTTGCCCGATGTCAATGGCCTTGTTTGCAGTTGCTCTTGAACCCTTACTGTTCTCCCTGGCGCAAGACCTTCCGGGAATACGCATACATGGCCAGAAGATCGTATGCCAGGCATTTGCGGATGACGTCAGTTTCGTGGTGACGAAAGATGAAGATTTGGAACGCGCGTTTCAGCTGATATCCACTTATGCAGCCGCATCAGGAGCGAAAGTCAACTGTAAAAAGTCTGGCATTATGGAACTTGGTAGAGGACTCGAACTTGGCAATAGCCAATCACTAAAAAGAATGACAACATTTAAATGTCTCGGCATTGAATACACGCGCACCATCCGCTGCACGTCTGCTCTTAATTATCGAAAATTATTGGCACAAATTCGGGCCGGCATACGGCAACATCATTTGCGAAATCTCAACGCCATACAAAGAGTACTTTTAGTCAATACTTACATTGTTTCTAAAGTGAATTATGTCGCACAAATCCTACCAATACCAAAGGTCATCGCACAACGAATGCTTGCAGCGCTCGGACACTTTGTCAGTAGGGGACACATTTTCAAAGTCCCATTTGCAACTTTGACGCTCCCCTTGGGAAAGGGCGGCCTAAATCTGACAGATGTTTACCACAAAGCGAAAGCATTATATATCAGCAACATGTATAAACAATGGCAACGATCACCAAATTCCTTAACGGCCCACCTTCTCAATGAAATTGCACCTGCCAGCATGACGCCTCCGGTAAACGTAAGTCACATCCCGACTGCATTTTGCCCCTTTAGTACTTTTTTCCTCGAATACAGCTATATTCAAAGCAACATACCTGAGAATGATCTTTACAGGGTCAAAGCACTTTACAGCTGCCTGACGGACAGTAAGCCGCGCAACAGAATAGAAGTGAAGTATAGAGACTGCAACTGGGCCAAGATCTGGGAAAACATTCATGACGCACACTTACCATCGCAGGTGCGGTCTACATGGTACATGGCGGTCAATAGGATCATACCGACAAATTCAAAACTACACATGATCCACTTGGCAGACACTCCGAACTGCGTTCACTGTACTCTCCTAGATACCATCGAACATCGCTTTCTATGCGAAAATGTGAAGGACATCTGGCTTCTCTTTGCACGGAAGCTCTCAAGTATGCTGCGTACTGCACCTAGAATGATTACTCCAGCTGGACTCCTCACTCCTGATGCCGTTCCATACCCTCCGGCAAAACGACGAGCAGTCACTTGGCTTCAAGGTCAGACGGTGTATTATATATTATCGGCGCCAGAAAAAAATAAAGAAGACTATTGGCTATACCTAATAACTCAACACCAGAAACTTCAACGAATCGACAAATATAGAGAAAAGTATGCTTTCTTTCTCCTCCGAACGTTGACGTAGAGAGATATTCCTCCAGGGCGCCGTCGCAGTCCGAAAACTCTGATGGATGGCCCTTTCACGACTATGATAGTCGCAATTAGGATTCGGCATGCGGCGATCGAACGGCCACTAATATGAAACGGACCACCCCGACAGTGGTGACGCTTTGGGGGATGATGCCTCTCCTGTCGAGAGCTCTGCGAGACTGTTTTACGAGATCCCCGTCGAATTTTGTAGATCTACTATTCAAATTATACATTCTTCGTTTCTTGTTTATTCAATTAGTAAGATTCGTTTATTGAAAAGAAGACGTATTTATGTTATGTTTGGCCTTCTCCTGTCAGAGGAAGAGAAGAGTTGTTCCTTCTTGCTGTGGAAGACTCCAGCATCACCAAGTTTATTTTCATACATTCAGTCTCCCTCGGAAAGTGATGAGTTTTTCTAACATTCCTGCAGAAGATTTCATTTGCTTCATTTTCCACATCACATATATTGGTAAACCAAATAACCACATCGATACTGAAGAGAATCCATTTGTTTCGTGATTAATTTTTTATTTCAACGGAGATTTTTGCTAATGGCGGAGAAGTCGAGCCGATGAAGGCACTTTTGGCGAGCGTGAGGACGGGCTAGAAGGGGTGGATGGAGGCCCAAAAAAAAAAAAAAAAAAAAAAAAAAAAAAAAAAAAAAAAGGGGGTATGATTCCTGCTTAGGGTGCAGGAGGTCCCGGGTTCAAATCCCGGACGAGCCCTAGCGTTTTGTGCAAACTGATCGCACGTCAGTGGCTGAGTCAGCGCAAAAAGCTCGCCGTCAATATCAAATGAATTTCTTATTCGATGTGAGCAATTGACACTCGGGTCCGACGCGTGAAGGCGATTACGAAGGTTTCGGGTACAGATGGTAGCAGATGCATGTTAGTACGTCTTGCTTAAAGTGATGAAAAAGTGTTTCCGCCCGGGATCGAACCGGGGACCTTCTGCGCGTTAGGCAGACGTGATAACCACTACACCACGGAAACTGCTTGTGTGCACCTTACTTCACAGACAACTTGTAGTGATGTTGCCATCGTAACTAAAAAATTCAATAAATGTGGTACTTGCAAAACGAAGGGACATGCAGCAGATCCACACACGACGTGGCTCATTGGAGGACAATACGACATAGGCAGGAAAATTCTGTTCCCGCCCGGGATCGAACCGGGGACCTTCTGCGTGTGAAGCAGACGTGATAACCGCTACACTACGGAAACGACGGACACGGGGAGTCCATCCTTGTTCACTCGAACTTGCCTCAGACTTTCTCTCGTTCGCGAATGCACACACGACAGTTCTTTTGTCAGCCTGGAACCCATCACAGCCGAGGGCTCAAGAAGTCTTCGGGGTGCTCGAGAGGGTGTCTGCCGTAGCACCCCTAACGAGATAGCGGCGTTTCGCGCAGTCGTTATTGCAAGTCATATCAGCAAAAGCAATCACTTTCTCAACAGCAGGCAGTGCGAGCCCAGCGGCAGCTCTACATGAAGGTACCAGTAGCCCAGGAAGGCCGCCGACCGCGGGAATTCGCGCCGGCCCCATCCCGCCAGCGTACACGAGACTTCCAGGGCACCCTGGACGACATCGATGGACTGGAATAATTGGCATTCGCCGCGTCACAGGGCTCGTTGGTCTAGGGGTATGATTCCTGCTTAGGGTGCAGGAGGTCCCGGGTTCAAATCCCGGACGAGCCCTAGCGTTTTGTGCAAACTGATCGCACGTCAGTGGCTGAGTCAGCGCAAAAAGCTCGCCGTCAATATCAAATGAATTTCTTATTCGATGTGAGCAATTGACACTCGGGTCCGACGCGTGAAGGCGATTACGAAGGTTTCGGGTACAGATGGTAGCAGATGCATGTTAGTACGTCTTGCTTAAAGTGATGAAAAAGTGTTTCCGCCCGGGATCGAACCGGGGACCTTCTGCGTGTTTTTTTTTTTTTTATTTTTATTGACCACCTCGGTCATTTCCACACAGCAGTAAAAAAAAGTGGATGTAAAGACACAACGAGAGCACATAAAAAAAGGAACAATTGGTAAAAGTATGCCCCATGTGAGGCACGAACTCACAACCCCGGCATTGCTCACGGCTACTGCCTTATAAGGACCGTGCGCTAACCAATTGAGCCACTTTTTTTTTTTTTTTTTTTTTTTTTATGAAAAACGAAACCCGTAACCTTCTATGAAAATAAATTGGAATGGTGAAAAAGACAACGAAAAGACTTCGCCCTTGGGCATAGTAGAAGTGCTGCTCGAAGAATAAACGTAACATAAACACAGCTTCGTATCTCACTCAATGAAAGTTCCTGTAGCCAGTGTCCAGCGAGTCATTGAAGGCCGCAGTGTGAGGGGGAGTCCGGACGCGACACAGAAGCTGTGGGGCCTCTTCGCGGCACTACTGGTGTCCCGCGGCCCGGCCTCACCCCTTCACACTCAGTTGACCTATCCGATACCCATGCGATGAAACGCTATTTTAAGCATATTGCCGAAGAGTTTCCCATGATTCGGGTACGTACATGTTTTGGCGAATTCGATATCCATAAACATCTTGAATTCCAAATAATTGTCACCGCCAAAATTATTAAAGACGTAGCTGGAATAGGTACCCAGCAACCACAAAACTGCATTGTTTTTCGTCTGCGGATAAAAATGCACATCAGGACGAGACAGTAGTGCTGACGAAACATTGGCGGTTGTAGTCCTGGTAATAAGAGCTATTTTTTGTCGAAGCCAAACCCAGTTCTGGAGACGGTCCCCGCAGGTGTAACGGTGGATAACTGTATCCGTCAGTTGGCAGCGACGACAGAGAGGGGTGTCACTGAGCCCGATTTTATGTAACCTCTCGTTCGTGCTAACCACATCATTGATGGCTTTGTACCAGGCAGTGCGAGCATCGGAACTGAGGACACGGGAACTGACATTGCGCCATACAATATCCCAGTTCATGCCACCGAGCTTCGTTGCCAAAGGATTCGTTCCTTCGTGTTGTCTCCAGTCCGCTATTATGGCTTGTGCAGTTAAACGTTGAGAGTTTATGACCTCTTTACTGATGTAGCTCCGTGAAAGGTAATAATCTCTGATATGTTTTAGCCGATAACAGATGGGCTGAATATTCAGCGGTGGGTCAAGACTTTGCGGCCTGACGGCAGTGAATAATTGCGCTGTAATGCCGGAAGGATCATTGTTAATCATAGCGGTCGTCCTTGTAACATAGAGAGCCATCGCTTTCACCTTGATATCTACTAATCCCATCCCTCCATTCTGGGGGTGGAGTGTCGCAGTTTTGGCAGACACGCGAAAAATTTCCCCTCTCCAAATAAAATTGGTCACCTTCGACATAATTTGCTTAGCAATGACTGCAGGCAGTGGCAGGAGCTGCGCCGTGTAGAAGGCTTTGGATAAAATACAGGAGTTGACCAGATGAATCCGATCAAATTGATTGAGGCTTCTGTGGGAATTGTCAATGAGAGCACCGTGAAGTTTACGCACAATTTCCCTCCAGTTTGCCGCCGCCATCTTTAAAGAGGACGCCGTCAATATGATGCCGAGAGCCTTGTGGACGCTGACTTCCTGAGCGTAGCCAACTCGCAAATGCTGCAGGCCACAGAGGTTAATAAATTTACTTTTCTTGTCATTCAATTTAGCCCCCGACGCCAAACAGTATTGCTGGAGGTGAGCCGCTAAAGTGGTGACGTCATTCTCATTGCGGACAACCACACCCACATCGTCGGCATAGGCGCCTACGACAGTTTTTTCTCCTGAAAGTGTTAGCCCTGTGAGTTTCGCCTGCAGTTGGAGTAACAGAGGTTCGAGTGAAAGAACAAAAAGTAACATGGACAAAGGGCTGCCTTGTGGAATCCCTCTGTTGATTTGAATCGGTTGGGTTAGTTGCGAGTTGACAGAAAGCCTTGCGTTGATCCCCAGTGCCATGTTTGTGATCATGTCAATCGCGTTCTGCAAGAAACCGAATCTTTTCATGGTTTCAAGGAGGTACTCGTGAGCGACGAGGTCAAAGGCTTTAAAAAAGTCCAGAAAGATCAGCCCACACTTCACGTTACTGGCGTTCGTTAACGCAATGATATCCCGGTAAAAAGCTGCCGTTTGCAATACAGTTCTCCCGAAGGCACATGTCTGCTGACGTCCAATGAATTTAGCAGTGAGGGGCATCATTCGCGTGTTGATTGCACGGGCGACTATTTTATAATCGGAGTTTAACAATGAAATGGGGCGGAAGTTGGCGATATTTTTGGCACCTCTGCCTTTAGGGATAAGCACAATTGTGCATTCCTTAAAGGCAAGTGGTATAGGCTTCCCTTGAAAAACTTCGTTCACTAATTGGGTGATTTTGTCCCCGATGATGTGCCAATACCTCCTGTAAAATTCAATGGGTAATCCGTCAGGACCAGGGGACTTCCTGATCGGCGAGTGGCAGACAATCTCCAAAACATCTTTATTACTAAATTCTAATGAAATTGTGTCATTGTCTTCTCTAGTTATAGGAGAGGAAATGGCACTAAACAGTTCGTCATAGCAGCCGTCATGAGTAGCCGCTGACGTGTAGGTGTCAACAAAATAGTCGTGTAGTGCCTTGATAATCTCTCGCTGGGTGTCGACAGTCGTGCCATCACCGAGTTTCAGGGCCTCAATAAAAGTCCTCCTTCTGTTCTTAGCATGTTTGACAAGGTGGTATAGAGCGGCTGTTTCATCGTTCCTGACCGACTTCACTTTAGATTTGATCTTAAGACCTTCCAGTTGCATCCTCTTAAGATTGATTAATTTCGCCTTTATTTTTCGAATGTCGTCTATTCTGGTGTGCGCGGCGTCGGCTCTATCACAGAGGTCGCGTAAGATAGTGTAGTAGAACTCCATCGTCTTCTTTATCGCGGCTGCTCTTTCAATACCGAAGAATATAACAACTTTTCGCAGTTTGGGTTTTGCATGCTGAGTCCACCACGCTATGGTGCTACGAAAGTTTGCGGTAGTGCGCAAGCACTGCTCCCAAGCGCGTCGCACCGCCGCCTCTAGGTCAGCATCCGTTAATAAGGAGACGTTCAAGTTCCATTGATTTTTATACCAACGCGTTGGTTGTGGCAGCAAACTCAGGCACGCAACGACACCACTGTGATCAGAGAAGCTGGAGGGTATTGTTTCAATTTGTAACAAGACATTCTCTAAAACGTCGGAAACATAAATCCTGTCAATTCTGCTGCAGGAATTCGCGACGATGTGTGTGAATCGTACCAAGGTCGGGTACCTAATTTCCCACGCGTCTTTCAGTTTGAGGTCGGTCACGAGACGCTTTAATTCAGGCGAATAATTAAAATTCGGGGACTGATCTTTCTGGGATAAAACACAATTAAAATCACCTCCAATGATAACACGTTCGGGATTTTTCCGTAACAAATAGATGATTTGTTCCTTAAAAAAGTTTGCTCGTTCCGCCCTATAGGTACTGCCAGAAGGCGCGTACAAGTTAATGATGGTGACGCCAAAAACGGTGACACCCACACCTCTACCGGAATCTAACTTGTCAACCTGAGTGGCGGGAATGCCTTCTCTAAGTAAGATGGCAGTCCCCACGTTCGAGTCGGGGGAAAAATTTGTAATAGCCACAAAACCAGGAAGAGTTAAGTGTGGCATGGCCACCTCCTGCAAAAGAGCGATATCTGTTCCCGACGCATAGAGATATTGTTTTAAGGCACTCAGTTTCACCTCCGACCGGATTTTATTAATATTTAATGTCGTGATCGTATAGGCCTGCGACATTATGACAGTACGTGGAAGAGGCGGAAGGAGCAAATATCTTTAAAGGGCAACATCTTCATGCCATTCCATATTTGTGGCCGGGAAATTCGTGTCTGTGACGTCACTGAGTTGTATTCGTGCGTCTTTGTTCTTACTCTTTTTACGCACAGCATTTACATTAGGTTGCACTCGGATCCTGGGGCGGACACTGTGGAGCACCTCTGCAGCTGGCGGCGTGGGAGGGTCGTGGGTGATGTCAAGCTGCTCTCCCGGCACATCCCGCGAAGGGATGGCACGCGGCGACACCGCCGGCGAGCGAGCAGCTGAACTATCACCCGCACTATCAGCCTGTTTGGCAACATTCTCTGCCCGCAGCTGTTTGTTGTCACCGACAGACCCGGACAGCTGTGTTTGTATTATTTCCTGGAGTTGTTGACATTCCCCTTGTTGTGAGTCCTGAACCGAAGCGGCTGCCACGTGATGTGTACCGTTTGCGCTCAGAGATGTTTGTATACCACCATCACAGGCCTCGGTGTGTGTACTTCCTGCAGGAATGTGAGCCACACGTACAGGTTGGTCGGCCTGAGTTGGCTGTAGCGGAAGTTCTAAGGCACTAGCCAGCGGCAACTGCTTAACTTCCACGGAAGTATCGGCACTTGAAATTGTGGGAGGAGAAGCGTCCACAATAGCCTCACCGATCGGAGCTTTCGCTTCCGAGCCGGATTCCCGATCGTCCTTTTTCGCGGTCTCATGCGCACTAGAGGTGTCGGTATCAGAGGCACTACTGTCACAAGTTCTGCGCCTCTTATTGGTCGCGGCATCGAGTTTTGCAGGGGGCAACGCACCTTTGTCTCTCCGAACCAGAACCGGAAACTCATCAGAACGAATTTCTTGTTGCTGTTCCGAAGGCATTTCAGAATTAGGGAGCCCAATCTCCGTCATCGGCTTGGCTGCCACTACATCCGCCAAAGTAAGCCTTTTACGCTGCTGGAGGGAATTCTTTAACACAAACATGCGCCTGGGGCAGTCTTGACGCAAGTGACCACTCTCATTACAGATATGACAGGTCGGTGTTTGGCCAATATAAGTAACGTGAGCCTTATAGTCACAAACAAGTATATGGGATGGAATATTCTGCTTGACATGCATTTCTACAGATCGAACGCCACTGTAACATTGCAACCTATGTTGACATGACCACCGTTCGAGTCGAATCTGTTTAACGTCACCGAATTTGGACAGTACCTCCTTTAGATAACAATTTTCTACTTCAGGGGGTAAGTTGAAAATACGCACGTTCGTGTAGTCTACATCGGCATTGGAAATGAGCACTGTACTTACAGAGTCGTCCCGGTGTCGGAAAATAGCACTTCCTCCGTGCTTCGTCATGATCTTCTCCAGTAATACAGGATTCAGTAATTTAACAAAGAAACAATACTGCTCGGTATCATAATAGGCGGTGTGCACTTGGTCAGATGTAATCCCAATAACATCAACGATCCAGTCATGTATCTCCAGTGAACTCGGTTGCACAGATCGGGTGGACTTGTCGAAATCAAAACGGAGTGTACACTTTCGCGGAAATAACCTGGACATTGCAGCAGATAGCGAGCGGTAAACCCGCTACAATAAGAACGCAACAAAAATACAAATGGAAAACGATATAAACTGCAGAATAACACAACACTAGCAAACAGTAATATGAGTGGAAAACACGCCTTGTGAACACGCGGTGGAGCGGAGCACTGACACGTCCGACCAGCACGGTGTCGCAAGCGCGACTGCGCGTGTTAGGCAGACGTGATAACCGCTACACCACGGAAACTGCTTGTGTGCACCTTACTTCACAAACAACTTGTAGTGATGTTGCCATCGTAACTAAAAAATTCAATAAATGTGGTACTTGCAAAACGAAGGGACATGCAGCAGATCCACACACGACGTGGCTCATTGGAGGACAATACGACATAGGCAGGAAAATTCTGTTCCCGCCAGGGATCGAACCGGGGACCTTCTGCGTGTGAAGCAGACGTGATAACCGCTACACTACGGAAACGACGGACGCGGGGAGTCCATCCTTGTTCACTCGAACTTGTTTCAGACTTTCTCTCGTTCGCGAATGCACACACGACAGTTCTTTTGTCAGCCTGGAACCCATCACAGCCGAGGGCTCAAGAAGTCTTCGGGGTGCTCGAGAGGGTGTCTGCCGTAGCACCCCTAACGAGATAGCGGCGTTTCGCGCAGTCGTTATCGCAAGTCATATCAGCAAAAGCAATCACTTTCTCAACAGCAGGCAGTGCGAGCCCAGCGGCAGCTCTACATGAAGGTACCAGTAGCCCAGGAAGGCCGCCGACCGCGGGAATTCGCGCCGGCCCCATCCCGCCAGCGTACACGAGACTTCCAGGGCACCCTGGACGACATCGATGGACTGGAATAATTGGCATTCGCCGTGTCACAGGGCTCGTTGGTCTAGGGGTCAGTTCCGCCGCAGCAGCGGCCGTGTGCAGACGTGCCGGAGTGCTCGCTCCGCGCGTGTTTGGCGGCGCCTGCAGCTGGTTGGGCCTTGTAAGTGCATCATGGCCTTTGCCATGGATGATCAGTTACGCCGTTACACGTTGCGTTTCCAATTCCCGTTCGGATTTAGCCGACCACAGGTCCACGAATTAGTCGATTTCTTCTTCGACAGATTGAGTCTTAAAGACGAGGAAGTTTTAGGATTTTCATACGATTTCCTGGCGAATGCTGTCTACGTAAAACTTGTTAGTGACGAGCCTTGTTTACGTGTAATGGACTTAACTAAGGGTACTGCCGAGTTCGTTAATTCTGATGGTGAAATTTGTAAAGTTGTCGTTACCCATGCAGGGTTAGGTCTGCGCACGGTCCGTGTGTTCAACCTACCATTTGAAATTGAACTTGCACGTATTCGGCAATGTCTGTCCCAGTATGGGAACGTATTGGACATTCACCAAGAGCAGTGGAGTGGACTTACACACTTCAATGTGGATAATGGTGTCAGGGTAGCGCGAATTGACCTCTCGAAGCATATCCCGTCGAATGTCGTGATACAAGGCTTCCGGGCACTCGTTATGTACGAGGGGCAACCACGTACTTGTGTACTTTGTGGCTCTACGGACCATCTGAAGGCCGCGTGTCCCCGTGCTAAACCAGTGCGTCGTGTTTTGCGACAACGCGATGCCCTTGCAGCAGGACAGGATGGCAATAGGCCGACGTATGCCGAGAGCCTTGTCGGTCCGTCTGTCGTTAGCGCGCCACAGCTGCACGCGGCTGAGGTTGTGCCTGACGTGACCGCCGCCGATGTAAACACAGCTACGGCGAGCCGAATGCCCGTTGATTCTGACGTGGAAAACTATGCAATCGACGGGGCCGGAAATTCGCGCCCTTCTGATGCTGGCGTGGTCCGTGTGGAACTTCCGCCAGGATTGCCCGATCAACATCTGCACCCATCTGCGGAGAGTCTTCCACCTGAGGACTCTGGTAACCAGCCGCGAGTTTCCCTTCCCCTTGAAGTGTCTTCTCCGCTAAGCGCAGTTTCCGGCAACGAACAGTCTCCCGCGGGTGCTACTCTTACCGCTGCGAAACCCGACATCAACGAACGCGTTGAGGACGTCCGTCCTCAGAAGAAAGGACGACAAAAGAAATCAGTCCGTAAGCAGAGTGACGAGGAAACTCGTACTGCCGGCCGAAGTGGCCGTGCGGTTAAAGGCGCTGCAGTCTGGAACCGCAAGACCGCTACGGTCGCAGGTTCGAATCCTACCTCGGGCATGGATGTTTGTGATGTCCTTAGGTTAGTTAGGTTTAACTAGTTCTAAGTTCTAGGGGACTAATGACCTCAGCAGTTGAGTCCCATAGTGCTCAGAGCCATTTGAAACTCGTACTCTTGAACAGAAACTGCAACGTACAATCAAGCAGTTCCGGACCGATGAATGTGAGAGAATCGTTACAGACGATGGAGTACAGGTCGTGCAGCATTCAGAGGAGACCGATGTGGTGATGCATGTCGACAGTTCTGGACCCGATGCATTTATGGATACCACTCCCTCGCCGGGGTCGAGCAAGCAGCCGTCCTGGGCCGACGATACGCATTAACATGGTATTGCCCTTTCTTATGCGGGATTACAAAATTGCAACTGCTAATATAAATCGAATAACATCTGATGTCAAATTAAAATGTTTGACTGACTATATGTACGCCGCCGATATAGATATCGTTTTCTTGCAAGAAGTCGTCACACCCAAGGTCGGGAATGTCACGGGCTATGAGGCCATCATCAATATCGGCGATGAGGCAGGGACTGCAATTTTGTACAAAGCGGGCATCACTTGCAGACCTCGAGCGATTTTAGAAACGGGTAGAGGGATTGTCGTACAATTCGAAGATTTGCTTTTGATCAACGTCTACGCCCCGACTGGATCTACAGGCCGAAGGGATAGGAGTGTTTTTTATCGCGATGAAATTGTACCATTATTATCCTGTGGTTGTTCGAGGATTTTATTGGGCGGCGATTTTAATTGTGTTGTACGCAGAGAAGACCAGTGTCCGAATTTTAATTTTTGTTTGGAGTTGCGAGATTTAATTGATGGGCTGGACTTACAAGATACCTGGTGCTCACTTCGCCCGCAGGTCGCCGGATATACTTATGTTACCGCTGCCTCCGCTAGTCGCCTGGATAGGTTTTATGTATTTAAAGACATTTTAAGCGCTGCCAGGGATTGTGAAATATGGCCTGTTAATTTTAGCGACCACTGTGCGTATCACATCACGCTTCGGCATGTCTCGCAGAAAACCTTTTTGGGTCGAGGCGTCTGGCAACTGAACGTCGCCCTGTTGAACGACGGCGACCTGAAGCAGGATCTTATTGCAACGTGGCAATGGTGCCTCCAGCGACGACAAAGATATAGGGAGCGTGTTCATTGGTGGACGGAGTTAGTGAAGCCGCACATAAAGAAATGTATTTGTCAGTTTGCCAGGGCTAAGGCGTACTGGAAGAAACAGACGTTGGAGTTTTATTTTACCGCTCTCCGACAGTTGTATAACGATTCCTCTGCACTGCCTGGCAATCTCCTACGCATTAAACGTACCAAAGCCAAAATCACCGCTTTGGTTCGTGAGTCTCTGGCAGGAGCCCAAGTCCGGGCACGCTCTTCCGATGACACCTTTAATGAGTCTGCGTCCTTGTACCACGTCATACGGGAAGCTAAAAGGGGCAGACAAAAAATCATTACTCAACTGACAGATGACGAAGGTCGTGTTTATGATGAGCAAGGCGAGCTTAAGACTTTTATTCGGAATCATTTCCGGCAACTTTACTCACTGCATGACACAGATGTAGAGGCGGGAGAGGAATTTTTGTCTAACATTACAGCATCGGTGGATCCGGACGACCACGCACAGCTCCTGGCAACCATAACTAACTTCGAAGTGAAGTCTATCATTACGTCTGCGGCGAAAGGAAAAGCTGCAGGCTTAGACGGTTTGCCGATTGAATTTTATCTTCGGTACTGGGATGTTTTCGGCGACGAACTGACTATCATGTATAATGAATTGTTAATGAATACTGCTCTTCCATCGCAGTTTACTGAGGGCATGATAGTCTTAGTCTCCAAACCGTCACCGGGGACTTCACTCATTAACTTACGACCAATCACCCTACTCAACGCAGATTTCAAAATCTTTACTAGGATTATCAATGCCAGACTCAAGCCAGTCCTTCGTAATGTTCTTGGTTCATATCACATGAACGTGGTTACTGGCCGATCAATGATAGACGCCCTGTGCGAATACCGAGATATTGCATATTTGACTTGGATTTGCAAGACCACGTTGGCAATAGTCTTTTTTGACTTCGATAAGGCATTTGATAGGACTAACCACGGATTTCTGTTCAGAACGCTGGAAAAACTGGGTTTCAACCAGCATTTCGTACAGATAATAAGAAACTGTATCTGCAATACGTCTTCCCGCGTGAAATTCAACGGCCAGTTAACAGCCCCTGTGCCCATTCAACAAGGTTTGCGACAAGGGTGCCCGCTTTCTACGACTCTTTTCGCCATTGCTATAGAGCCACTACTGAAGACGTTTTGCGTCACCTTACCGGGTCTTCAAACGCTGAATACAAAGACCGTCTGTCATGCCTATGCGGACGATATTAGCGTCCTTATCAACAACGACGAAGAGTTCGATACCGTGCGACGGCTTGTACACCGGTATGCCAGCGCCTGCGGTGCACGCCTTAACGAACGGAAATCCAAAGTCTTGCATTTAGGTCCGCAGGCTCGCTTTGCGAACACCGTTTGGTTAGAGGCAACCAACCAACTCAAGCACCTTGGTTTGATTCTCACTTCGAATCCACGGGAAATGGTGAGAGTGAATTGGGAACAGAAGCTCAACGTCCTTCGAGCTTTGATTCGAGAGCACAATATGCGGTCTTTAGACAGGATTCAGAGAGCACATTTCGTCAATTATTATGTTCTCAGCAAGATTTACCATGTTGCCGCTGTTCTCCCTATTCCTACCGATATTGCAAACAGAATTTTAGCTCTTGCTGGCTGGTACGTTTGGCGAGGTAATATTTTTAAAGTCGCTTTCAAGGCTACCGCTTTACCTCACTATAAAGGTGGTCCAGCCCTTAAAGATGTTGAATCACAGTGCTTAGCGATTTTTCTAGCTCGAACATCAAGGATCTTACGATGTAGTCAGACAGGTCTTACAGCACGTCTCTTCCAGCAGTTACGACCACCGGATATGACGCCGCCGATAAATGTTGGACCTATCCATCCAGAGCTCGTTCATATTCGCCGATATTACGTGGAGTCCAGCTATGTGCATCAACACCTGCAAACATTCACTGCTGCGGCTGTCTACAGTGTATTTACGAATCGGCAACAGAATAACTCTATTGAAATGAAGTATCCTGGCAAGAATTGGCGACAAATTTGGATGAATATCAGCACTCCTCTTCTTCGTTCCCGAGTACGTTCCTTGTGGTATGATGTTGTGAACGAGGTGATGCCCACGGGAGAGAAATTGTGTAAGATCCAATTACGGCCTACGCCGACTTGCGACGCATGTGGACATGTGGAAACGTTGCAACACATATTATACTGCAGAGATCAAACGCAAATCTGGAACTGGACGAGAATGAAACTGGCTCTTCTTAATAGAACGTCGCCATCCGCAATACAACTGCAGGATATACTCCACCCGGACTGGCAATTATTTCCGAAATCTAAAAATAATAGCTATACCTGGTTAATTGGACAGTACCTCTATTATATGCTGACAACTAAAACGCCTACACTTTCTGATTTTCATATGTATCTTATTGCCGAATATTACGCGATCAAACGATTACGAAAATATAAAGAAAAATTTCAGAAATTTCTCACCGTTGCTTTGAATGATGGAAAACTTTAAGTGTGCGAACTATTGAGTACGATTATTGCTTTTTATTTCTTTCTTCTATTATCAGGGTATCTCTTTGTCAGTTCTCCGGACTTTATTGTTTCATGGTTGGTACCATGTGTGCACCTAAGGCCGAAGAGAAGCAGCATGCAACAGGATGCTAAACTTGTGGAGCCAATATTTATTTCTGTTTCTTACGTTCCCCAGAAGACACGTATAGTTTAATTTGATGAAGTTTCACTCACACGAGGCAGTATTTCTTTCCAGATACCCGTTTTTCCTCAACACGGAAGTTTATTTTCTCCTTATTATCTCTGATGCTGAAAGAGAAACATATGCTCTTGTTGATTTTGTCTCCACCAACTCAAGGAACACACCAGTTACTTTAGTGAATAACTGCAAGGAAACAGCACGGCGGCCATCTCGGCGAACATACTCTCAACGCTAAGAGATGACAACATTGAATCAAGCCTTCAATGCAACTCAAACATCGATGAAAGCAGAACGACACGGAAACATTCATGCCATTACTAAGTGAAGACGAGCTTGAGAGGTAGTGATCCTGAGATATACCACCGCAAAATATATATATAAAAAAATAAAAAAAAATAAAAAAAATCTCCAAAAAAAGCGTAGAAGTTAGCCGAAGAAGGCACAAAAAGGTGAGCGTATGGATGGGCTGTGTGGGGAGAAGGGAGGCCCAAAAAAAAAACTAAAAAAAGAAAAAAAAAAGGGGTATGATTCCTGCTTAGGGTGCAGGAGGTCCCGGGTTCAAATCCCGGACGAGCCCTAGCGTTTTGTGCAAACTGGTCGCACGTAGTTGGCCGAGTCAGCGCAAAAAGCTGCCCGTCAGTGTAAAGTGAATTTCATATTTGGTGTAAAGAAATGACCGTCTGGTCCGACGTATGAAGGTGATTGCCAAGGTTTAGGTACAGAACGTGGCAAATGCTTGTCGGTATGTCTTGTTTAAAGTGATGAAAAAGTGTTTCCGCCCGGGATCGAACCGGGGACCTTCTGCGTGTTAGGCAGATGTGATAACCGCTACACCACGGAAACTACTGCTTTCGTTGTTGCTTCTCAGAGAACTTGTAGCAAGTTTGCCATCGTAACTTAAAAATTCAATAAATGCGGCACTTGCATGACGAAGGTACATGCAGCAGATCCACACACGACGTGGCTCACTGGAGTAGTATGCGACATAGGCAGGAAAATACTGTTCCCGCCCGGGATCGAACCGGGGACCTTCTGCGTGTGAAGCAGACGTGATAACCTCCACACTACGGAAACGACGGACACGAGCTGTCCATTCTTGTACACTCGAAGGGCCTCAGCCTTTCAGCAAAAACAATCACCTCCTTAGCAGCAGGCAGTGCGCACCCAGCGGCAGCTCTACATGAAGATGCCAATAGCCCTGGAAGGCCGCCGACCGCGGGCCACGGCACCCCCAAGAACGGCGCTGCCCATGACCCACTGTGTCGCTACACAGTCTGTCGAAGAACAGCACTGCCGGCAGAAAGCACCTTCCCCATTCCGCCAGCCGCACCAGATTCGAAGAGCACCCTGGACGACTTCGAGGGATGCAGTTTGCTGAAATAATTGGCGTTCACGCTGTCACAGAGCTCGTTGGTCTAGGGGTATGATTCCTGCTTAGGGTGCAGGAGTTCCCGGGTTCAAATCCCGGACGAGCCCTAGCGTTTTGTGCAAACTGGTCGCACGCAGTTGGCCGAGTCAGCGCAAAAAGCTGCCCGTCAGTGTAAAGTGAATTTCATATTTGGTGTAAAGAAATGACCGTCTGGTCCGACGTATGAAGGTGATTGCCAAGGTTTAGGTACAGAACGTGGCAAATGCTTGTCGGTATGTCTTGTTTAAAGTGATTAAAAAGTGTTTCCGCCCGGGATCGAACCGGGGACCTTCTGCGTGTTAGGCAGACGTGATAACCGCTACACCACGGAAACTACTGCTTTCGTTGTTGCTTCTCAGAGAACTTGTAGCAAGTTTGCCATCGTAACTTAAAAATTCAATAAATGCGGCACTTGCATGACGAAGGTACATGCAGCAGATCCACACACGACGTGGCTCACTGGAGTAGTATGCGACATAGGCAGGAAAATATTGTTCCCGCCCGGGATCGAAACGGGGACCTTCTGCGTGTGAAGCAGACGTGATAACCGCTACACTACGGAAACGACGGACACGAGCTGTCCATCCTTGTACACTCGAAGGGCCTCAGCCTTTCAGCAAAAACAATCACCTCCTTAGCAGCAGGCAGTGCGCACCCAGCGGCAGCTCTACATGAAGATGCCAATAGCCCTGGAAGGCCGCCGACCGCGGGCCACGGCACCCCCAAGAACGGCGCTGCCCATGACCCACCGTGTCGCTACACAGTCTGTCGAAGAACAGCACTGCCGGCAGAAAGCACCTTCCCCATTCCGCCAGCCGCACCAGATTCGAAGAGCACCCTGGACGACTTCGAGGGATGCAGTTTGCTGAAATAATTGGCGTTCACGCTGTCACAGGGCTCGTTGGTCTAGGGGTTTTACAGTTCCGCCGCAGCAGCGGCCGTGTGCAGACGTGCCGGAGTGCTCGCTCCGCGCGTGTTAGGCGGCGCCTGCAGCTGGTTTAGTCTTGTGAGTACATCATGGCCGTTGCTATGGATGATCAGTTACGCCGTTACACGTTGCGTTTCCAATTTCCGTTCGGGTTTGGCCGACCACATGTCTACGAATTAGTCGATTTTTTCTTCGACAGATTGGGTCTTAAAGACGAGGAAGTTTTAGGATTTTCATACGATTTTCTGGCGAATGCCGTCTACGTGAAACTTGTTAGTGACGAGCCCTGTTTACGTATAATGGACTTAACTAAGGGTACCGCCGAGTTCGTTAATTCTGATGGTGAAATTTGTAAAGTTGTCGTTACCCATGCTGGGTTAGGCCTGCGCACCGTCCGTGTATTCAACCTCCCATTTGAAATTGATCTTGAACGTATTCGGCAATGTCTGAACCAGTATGGGAACGTATTGGAAATTCACCAAGAGCAGTGGAGCGGACTTAAACACTTCAATGTGGATAATGGTGTCCGGGTAGCGCGAATTGATCTATGCAAGCATATCCCGTCAAACGTCGTGGTACAAGGCTTCCGGGCACTCGTAATGTACGAGGGGCAACCACGTACATGTGTCCTTTGTGGCTCTCCGGACCATATGAAGGCCGCGTGTCCCCGTGCTAAACCAGTGCGTCGTGTTTTCCGACAACGTGATGGCCTTGCAGTTGGGCAGGATGGTAATAGGCCGACGTATGCCGAGAGCCTTGTCGGTCCGTCTGTCGTTAGCGTGCCACAGCTGCACGCGGCTGAGGTTGTGCCAGACGTGACCGCCGCCGATGTAAACACAGCTACGGCGAGCCGACTGCCCGGTGCTTCTGACGTAGAAACCTATGCAAACGACGGGGCCGGAAATTTGCGCCCTTCCGATGCTGGCGTGGTCCGTGTGGAACTTCCGCCTCTGTTGCCCGATCAACTTTTGCTCCCATCTGTGGAGAGTCTTCCACCTGAGGACTCTGATGACCAGCCGCGAGTTTCCCATCCCCTTGAAGTGACTTCTCCAGTCAGCGTAGTTTCCGGCAAGGAACAGTCTCCCACGGGAGCTACCCCTACCGCTGCGAAATCTGACATCAACCAACAAGTCGAAGACACCCGTCCTCAGCGGAGAGGACGACAAAAAAAATCGGTCCGTAAGCAGAGTGACGAGGAAACTCGTACTCTTGAACAGAAACTGCAGCGTACTATCAAGCAGTTCCGGACGGATGAATGTGAGAAACTCGTCACAGACGATGGAGTACAGGTAGTGCAGCATTCAGAGGAACCCGATATGGGGATGCATGTCGACAGTTCTGGACCCGATACATTTATGGATACCGCTCACTCGCCGGGGTCGAGCAGGCAGACTTCCTGGGCTGACGATACGCATTAATATGGCATCACCCTTCTTATGCGGGATTACAAAATTGCAACTGCTAATATAAATCGAATAACATCTGATGTAAAATTAAAATGTTTGACTGACTATCTGTATGCCGCCGATGTAGATATCGTATTCCTACAAGAAGTCGTCACACCCAAAGTCGGGAATGTCACAGGCTATGAGGCCCTCATAAATATTGGCGATGAGGCAGGGACTGCAATTTTGTACAAAGCGGGCATCACTTGTAAACCTCGAGCGATTTTAGAAACGGGTCGAGGGATTGCCGTACAATTCGAAGATTTGCTTTTGGTCAACGTCTATGCCCCTACTGGATCTGTAGGCCGAAGGGATAGGAGTGTTTTTTATCGCGATGAAATTGTGCCATTATTATCCTGTGGTTGTTCGAAGGTTTTATTGGGCGGCGATTTTAATTGTGTTATACGCAGAGAAGACCAGTGTCCGAATTTTAATTTTTGTTTGGAGTTGCGCGATCTAATAGATGGGCTGGACTTACAAGATACCTGGTGCTCACTTCGCCCGCAGGTGACCGGATATACGTATGTTACCGCTGCCTCCGCTAGTCGTCTGGATAGGTTCTATGTATCTAAAGACATTTTAAGCGCTGCCAGGGATTGTGAAATATGGCCTGTTAATTTTAGCGACCACTGTGCGTATCACATCACGCTTCGGCACGTTTCGCAGAAAACCTTTTTGGGTCGAGGCGTATGGCACCTGAACGTCGCACTGTTGGACGACGGCGACCTGAAGAAGGATCTCATTGCAACGTGGCAATGGTGCCTCCAGCGACGACAAAGGTATAGGGAGCGTGTTCATTGGTGGACAGAGCTAGTTAAACCGCACATAAAGAAATGTATTTGTCAGTTTGCCAGGGCCAAGGCGTACTGGAAGAAACAGACGTTGGAATTTTATTTTACCGCTCTCCGCCAGTTGTACAACGATTCCTCTGCACTGCCTGGCAATCTCCTTCGCATTAAACGTACCAAAGCCAAAATCACCGCATTGGTTCGTGAGTCTCTGGCAGGAGCCCAAGTCAGGGCACGCGCTTTCGATGACACCTTTAACGAGTCAGCGTCCTTGTACCACGTCATACGGGATGCTAAAAGATGCAGACAAAAAATCATTACTCAACTGACAGATGACGATGGTCGTGTTTATGATGAGCAAGGCGAGCTTAAGGCTTTTATTCGGAATCATTTCCGGCAACTTTACTCATTGCCTGACACAGATGTAGAGGCGGGAGAGGAATTTTTGTCTAACATTACGGCATCGGTGGATCCGGACGACCACGCACAGCTCCTGGCAAACATAACTAACTTCGAAGTGAAGTCAATCATTACGTCTGCGGCGAAAGGAAAAGCTGCAGGATCAGACGGTTTGCCGGTTGAATTTTATCTTCGGTATTGGGATGTTTTCGGCGACGAACTGACTATCATGTATAATGAACTGTTAACGCATACTGCTTTTCCATCGCAGTTCACTGAGGGTCTGATAGTCTTAGTCTCCAAACCGTCACCAGGGACTTCACTCAATACCTTACGACCAATCACCCTACTCAATGCAGATTTCAAAATCTTTACTCGGATTCTGAATGCTAGACTCAAGCCAGTCCTTAGTAAAGTGCTTGGTTCATACCACATGAACGTAGTTACTGGTCGATCGATGATAGACGCCCTGTGCGAATACCGAGATATTGCATATTTGACTTGGATTTGCAAGACCACGTTGGCAATAGTCTTTTTTGACTTCGACAAGGCATTTGATCGGACTACCCATGGATTTCTCTTCAGAACGCTGGACAAACTGGGTTTCAACCAGCATTTCGTACAGATAATCAGGAACTGTATCTGCAATACGTCTTCCCGCGTGAAATTCAACGGCCAGTTAACAGCCCCTGTGCCCATTCAACAAGGTTTGCGACAAGGGTGCCCGCTTTCCACGACTCTTTTCGCCATTGCTATAGAGCCACTACTGAAAACATTTTGCGTCACCTTACCGGGTCTTCAAACGCTGAATACCAAGACCGTCTGTCATGCCTATGCGGACGATGTCAGCGTCCTTATCAACAACGACGAAGAGTTCGATACCGTGCGGCGGCTTGTCCACCGGTATGCCAGCGCCTGCGGTGCACGCCTTAACGAACGGAAATCCAAAGTCTTGCATTTAGGTCCGCAGGCTCGATTCGCGGACACCGTTTGGTTAGAGGCAACCAACCAGCTCAAGAACCTTGGTTTGATTCTCACTCCGAATCCACGGGAAATGGTAAGAGTGAATTGGGAACAGAAGCTCAACGTCCTTCGAGCTTTGATTCGTGAGCACAATATGCGGTGTTTAGACAGGATTCAGAGAGCACATTTCGTCAATTATTATGTTCTCAGCAAGATTTACCATGTTGCCGCTGTTCTCCCTATTCCTCCTGATATTGCAAATAGAATATTAGCCCTTGCAGGCTGGTACATTTGGCGAGGTAATATTTTTAAAGTCGCTTTCAAGGCTACCGCTTTACCTCGGTATAAAGGTGGTTTAGCTCTTAAAAATGTTGAATTACAGTGCTTAGCGATTTTTCTAGCTCGAACGACAAGGATCTTACGAAATAGTCAGACAGGTCTTACAGCACGTCTCTTCCAGCAGTTACGACCACCGGATATGACGCCGCCGATAAATGTTGGACATATCCATCCCGAGCTCGTTCATATTCGCCGATATTACGTGGAGTCCAGCTATGTACATCAACACCTGCAACCACTCACTGCTGCTGCTGTCTACAGTGTATTTACGAATCGGCAACAGAATAACTCCATAGAAATGAAGTATCCTGGCAAGGACTGGCGACAAATTTGGGTGAATATCAGCACTCCTCTCCTTCACTTCCGAGTTCGTTCCGTGTGGTATGATGTGGTGAACGAGGTGATACCCACGGGGGAGAAATTGTGTAAGATCCAACTTCGGCCTACTCTGACTTGCGACGCATGTGGCCATGTGGAAACATTGCCACACATATTAAACTGCAGAGATCAGACGCAAATCTGGAATTGGACGAGAATGAAACTGGCTCTTATTAATAGAACGACGCCATCCGCAATACAACTGCAAGATATATTCCAACCGGACTGGAAATTATTTCCGAAATCTGAAAATAATAGCTATACCTGGTTAATTGGACAGTACCTATATTATATGCTGACGACTAAAACGCCTACACTTTCTGATTTTCATATGTATCTTATTGCCGAATATTACGCGATCAAACGATTACGGAAATATAAAGAAAAGTTTCAGAATTTTCTCACCGTTGCTTTGAATGATGGGAAGCTTTAAGTGTGCGAACCAATGGGTACGATCATAGCTTTTTTTAAATTTATTTCTTCTCTTATCTGGGTATCTCATTGTCAGTTTTCAGGACTCCATTGCTTCATAGGTTGTACAATGTGGGCACCTAAGGTCAACGAGAAGCAGCATGCAACAGGATGCCAAACTTGTGAAGCCAGTATTTATTTCTGTTTTTACTTTACTCAGAAGACAAGTATAGTTTAATTTGACGAAGTTTAACAGACGGGGCAGTATTTCTTTCTAGATACCCATTTTTCCTCTATACGGAACTTTATTTCTATTATTATTTACGATGCTGACAGAGAAACCTCTGATCTTGTTGTTTTTGTCTCCACTAACTCAAGGAACATACTAGTAACCAGTTACTTTCGCTAATAACTCCAAGAAAACACCACGGCGGTAATCTCGGCGAACTTACTCTCAACGCTAAGAGATGACGACTTTGAATCATGCCTTCAGGAAACTGAATCATCGACGAATGCAGAACGACACGGAAACATTATGCTATTATTACGTGAAGACGAGCTTGAGACGTAGTGATCCTGAGATCTACCACCACAAAAAAAAAAAAAAAAAAAAAAAAAAAGTTAAAAAAAAATAAAATAAATTATACACTACTATAGCGCAGAAGCTGGCCGAAGAAGGCACACAAAGGTGAGCGTATGGATGGGCTGTGTGGGGAGAAGGGAGGCCCACAAAAAAAAAAAAAAAAAAAAAATAAAATAAAAAAAAAAAAAAAAAAAAAAAGGGGTATGATTCCTGCTTAGGGTGCAGGAGGTCCCGGGTTCAAATCCCGGACGAGCCCTAGCGTTTTGTGCAAACTGGTCACACGTAGTTGGCCGAGTCAGCGCAAAAAGCTGCCCGTCAGTGTAAAGTGAATTTCATATTTGGTGTATAGAAATGACCGTCTGGTCCGACGTATGAAGGTGATTGCCAAGGTTTAGGTACAGAAAGTGGCAAATGCTTGTTGGTATGTCTTGTTTAAAGTGATGAAAAAGTGTTTCCGCCCGGGATCGAACCGGGGACCTTCTGCGTGTTAGGCAGACGTGATAACCGCTACACCACGGAAACTACTGCTTTCGTTGTTGCTTCTCAGAGAACTTGTAGCAAGTTTGCCATCGTAACTTAAAAATTCAATAAATGCGGCACTTGCATGACGAAGGTACATGCAGCAGATCCACACACGACGTGGCTCACTGGAGTAGTATGCGACATAGGCAGGAAAATACTGTTCCCGCCCGGGATCGAACCGGGGACCTTCTGCGTGTGAAGCAGACGTGATAACCGCTACACTACGGAAACGACGGACACGAGCTGTCCATCCTTGTACACTCGAAGGGCCTCAGCCTTTCAGCAAAAACAATCACCTCCTTAGCAGCAGGCAGTGCGCACCCAGCGGCAGCTCTACATGAAGATGCCAACAGCCCTGGAAGGCCGCCGACCGCGGGCCACGGCACCCCCAAGAACGGCGCTGCCCATGACCCACTGTGTCGCTACACAGTCTGTCGAAGAACAGCACTGCCGGCAGAAAGCACCTTCCCCATTCCGCCAGCCGCACCAGATTCGAAGAGCACCCTGGACGACTTCGAGGGATGCAGTTTGCTGAAATAAATTGGCATTCGCCGTGTCACAGGGCTCGTTGGTCTAGGGGTCGTCAGCCGGCGGACGCGGTAGAGGTCGGACGTGCTGTGCTGCGCGCCGCGCCGTCGCTGTTTACGTGTGGTGAGTCGCTGCGCTTGCTTCAGTGTCTACCAGTGTTTTGGTGTGATCTGCAAATGAACTCGATTTCGTGATGTCTCAACCGAGTAGGAAAGACACACTGAAGTTTACTTTTGACAGAAATTTTGTCCGACCTAAATCTTTTGAAGTTGAGCAATGGTTAGAAGATGAAGTAAAGATAGGACTTGAGGACATAATCGGGATACATCTTTCGATTGTCAGTAGCACCGTTTTCGTTAAATTAGCTCGATCAGAGATGGGTGAGAAAATCGTTGAATCTTGTGGTGGTATCCTAAAGTTTAAACATAGTGATGGAAATGTGGGAGAAGTTGCTGTTTCGCATGTCGGCCTAGGAATACGGACTGTTAGAATTTTTGAACTTCCATTTGAAATAACCAGTTAACAGATCAACGCAGTGCTCTGTCCATACGGTAAAATCATAAGCAATATTGCGGAACGTTGGTCTAGTGCACATAAGTTCCCGGTTCTTAATGGGTTGCGGCAATTGAAAATCGAGCTGCAGAAGCACATCCCGTCTTATGTAAACGTATGCGGGTATCGTGCGATAGTCATGTACGATGATCAGCCTCGAACGTGTGCCGCATGCAACTCGACGGGTCACGTGCGTGCCGAATGCATGCAGAGGCGAGTGGCGCAGCTGCCTGCCGGCGAGGCTGCCAGGCCCCCCGCGATGACATCACTGCCTGTGACGTACGTCGCCGCAGCGCGTGGGCTTCCGGATATATCCACGGTCACCGAAGTCAGTGAAAATACTGTAGTGCCTGCGACAGTGACGCGAATGGAGACTGTTGCAACGCCGGAAGAGACCCCACCTAAACCCATAGAAATATCGCCGTCCGTCGTAGTCACAGAAGAACAGGCATCCGACATGCAAACGGCTGCGTCCCCATCGGCCGCTGCTACTCCGCGGGGGGAATCTCCAGCAGGTTCCGATCAAGGCCCACAAAATCGTACGTCTCCCAGAAAAACTAAAAAACGGAGAGTTGCCCGCCAGGGTGCAGACCAGATGGCACCGGTTCTGCGCGAAAAGGCTAAACAGATAGGTGAACAACTCAGTGACAAAGCATCTGATAGCACAAACCGTGATCATCCCTCAGCCAGTTTACCATCAGTCATTGACCATGTCTCAGATGCTCTACCTCTGAACCCCGAAAAGTCAACTCAACTCCGAGCCGACTGTGATGTCCGCATGGTCCAACTCTATCCTGCTCACGAGTCGGTAACGCCCTCGACACAGCCACCGCCAACTAGTTGGGCAGACGATACAGAATCCACTGCCGACGTCGACAGTATGGATACTTCCGAAGCGGTGACAGCCGTAACTTCAGTCTCCAAAGACGACGATGTTAATGAGAAAGCTAACGCCTCGACAGAGTCTACCGCGCAAAAAGAACGCACGACTGCTCCCTTCTCAAACGGAGAATATTTTTAACTCTGCCTTTAAAGTGACTGTCAATACATGTTTTTGTTATCTGGAATTGCTTCCAAAGTGCTTTTACGACGTGACTTGTATTTCCAGCGTTATTACTGTTTGATATCGGACTGGTTTTAGGTCTTGTTCCTGTTTAGTCCACCACAATTCCGCCACAGGCCTATCGACTTGCTACTCTCAATATTAATAAGATACGCAGCGCTCTTAAACTACAACATTTAAAAGACTTTTTATATGCAGCTGATGTAGACATTTTGTTTGTACAAGAAGTAGCAGACATCGGACTTGATTGCATACCAGGTTATAATGTCATCACTAATCCTGGGGCAGGTTGCGAATTAGGTACAGCTTTTATTGTGAAGGAAGGTATCATTATTCATGACGTCGCGAAACTGCCGAACAGTAGGGGCATTGCGGGCACTTTTTATAACAACAGACTAATTAATGTATATGCCCCATCCGGTTCCAGTAATAGACGTCAAAGAGCAGAATTCTTTAAAGAAGAAATAGTTCCTCTCTTTGGCGTCCGCCACGACAATGTCATCTTCGGAGGCGACTTTAACTGTGTCATCAGTGCAAAGGACCAAACTCCCAATCTTAACAAATCACTTGAACTGGAACGAATTGTACGGGACTTGCGCTTAGTTGACTCTTGGGAGCTCAAGCATGGGGCAGCACCTGGGTTTACCCATATCACGACCCATTCGGCAAGCCGTCTCGATCGCATTTATGTCACACCCACTTTGAGGAATAACATTCTGCAGTCAGAAGTATGGCCAGTGGCGTTCTCAGATCATGCTGCATACATCTGTACTATCACTCTCGTCCGACAACGGACGTGTCGATACAGGGGCCTGTGGAAATTAAATGTTTCACATCTACAAGACTCGGCGTGTCAAGAAGCCTTCCTCAATACCTGGCGAGAATGTGAGCACAGATTTGCCTCTTATAATTCGGCCATTGATTGGTGGCTCAGGTGCGCCAAACCTAAAATTAGGTGGTGTTTCATGAACTACGCACGGGAAAAGGGCTTTTGGCTTCAAAGGACGATCAATTTCTATTTTCATTGTCTGCGGGAACTGTATATGCTCGGCACTTCGGCTGTCGAGAATTGTCAACGAATTAAGAAAATCCAGGCCAAAATCCTAACCCTAAGGAGGACGCAGCTAGAAGGCTACAAAGTCAGGTCACGGGTCCAGACTACTGTACACCAAGAACTCACCTCAGTCTACCATATGATCCAAGAAAGTAGGAAAGGGTCCCGTAAAATACTGACGGAGTTAATTGCTGAGGATGGCGCAACGCTGACTACGCACAACGAGATTAAAGCGGCGGTGCTAAACTACTTCACCACCTTGATGTCCAATAAAGAAGTTAACGTGCAAGCGCAGGATGCTCTTTTGAATAATTTGCGCAACAGAGTCAGTCTCGTGGACGCGGAAAAGCTATTAGACGTGGCAACCGAAGAAGACGTGGAATATGTACTCTGGGAAAGTGCCAAGAATAAATCCCCCGGACCTGACGGAATTCCCGCCGAATTCTATCAAAAATTCTGGAACACCATAAAGGCGAAGATCACTTGCATCTGTAACGAACTTCTAGACCACAACAACGTGATCCCCACCAGCTTCTGTGAAGGCATTGTCGTTCTAATTAAAAAAAACTCAGGCAGAGCAAACGTAAAAAAACTATGACCGATAACGCTGCTCAACAGCGACTATAAAATCTTTGCGAGACTTTTGGCCCACAGGCTTAAATCTACCATGACCAGTATCATTGGCCCTTACCAGACCAGTGTGGGAAAGGATCGGAAAATTCAACAGACTTTGTGCGACTACCGTGATTTAATCTCCATTGCGGAAGTCTGTAAGCTGAAATGTGCCATCATGTCTTTGGACTTCGACAAAGCCTTTGACAGGGTCAACCACCAGTATCTCTTTCGTACCATGTATGCGATGGGCTTTCCACCTGGGTTCGTCGCAATTATACAACAGATGGTAGCGAATAATTTATCCAGAGTCATCATCAATGGCCAACCTACCCGAGCGATAGAGATAGCCAGTTCCGTCAGGCAGGGCTGCCCAATGTCTATGGCGCTTTTTGCGATTGCCATTGAGCCTTTGTTAGCTACCCTGACGCAAAGTTTACAGGGCGTCGTCATACATGGCTCCCGAGTAGTGTGCAAGGCGTATGCAGACGATGTCGGTTTCCTTGTACTAAATAGAACTGAAGTGGAGACCGCACTACAGCTAGTCAGGCAATATGAGCAAGCGTCGGGTGCACAACTAAACTGGACAAAGTCTGGAATATTCAATATTGGCCGCGGCCTAGGATCGCACCCTCACGGACAACTACGTCAGCTGAAGATCTTCAAGTGTCTTGGAATTGATTTTCAGAGTAACATTCGGCACACCATTGCAACCAACTATAGAAAGCTTCTACGGACTATTCGTGCCAGCATACGAGAACACAGTGTACGAAAACTAAATGAAATTCAGAAAGTAACGGTCGCAAATGTATACCTCACCTCGAAACTCAATTATATCGCTCAAGTTTTACCAATGTCTACACTCACTGCAAAACGAATTATGTCAGCTTTAGGACAGTTTGTCAGCCATCACCACATTTTTAAAGTCCAGTTTGACACCTTAACGCTTGCCACAAAAAATGGTGGCTTAAATCTTGTCGATGTTGGAAAGAAGGCGCAAGCTTTATACATATCAAAAACTTTCCACCAATGGAAACACTCAGCTGATAGTCTCGCTGCTCACCTGCTTACTGAGATAGCTCCCGCCGACCTCAGTCCACCAATCACGGTGCAACATATTCCAAACGGACTTTACCACTTAAAATGGTTTTTACTGGGGTACAGTTATGTACAAACAAGGATCCCCGAACAGGAAATGAAGACAGTGAAACACGTTTACCAGGAACTTCTAAAAGATAAGAAGAAAAATAACATCGAAGAAAAATACAACCTTTTCGACTGGAAGGTAATCTGGGAGAACATCCATTGTCCGTACTTGCCGTCAACAATGAAAGCCACTTGGTATTTCGGAGTTAACAGAAAATTGGCCACTAACTCCAAACTACATAACATACACCTCGCAGAATCACCTTTGTGCACAACGTGTAATTTAATAGATACTGATGAACACAGGTTTGTGTGCGACAACGTAAAAGATATATGGGAATATATCACGAACAAGTTAGCACTCATCAGTCGAACATCGCCCAGATACATAACCCCTGCTGCCTTTCTGACGCCGGACGATACCCCGTACCCACGGACGAGAAGGAACGCTCTAAACTGGTTAAAAGCCGCTACTGTACATTACTTATTTACAAAAGCAGGAAAGAGTAAAGAAGACTTCTGGGTCTATCTTACAACTCACCACCATATACTAATGAAAACGAAAAACTATAAGGATAACTTCGCCAACTACCTGCTCAAAACTATAACGTAAAAAAAAAAGTGACTGCTAGATCAATTGATTGAATTTCATGTTACCGAACATTCAGCAGATACTCACTCAAGATAAGACGGACCATCTATACGGCGAATACTACGTCAAGTTGACCGAACCACGAGTTCCAAACACCTCTGAAGTAATCGATTGGCAAGATTTCAAGCTTCATTTTGTAAGAAGAAGAAAATTCAGTTTTCTGTTTTCGAGAAATAATTTAGTTCTCTTTCCATTTCGCAGAGTTCCAAACAAAGCTTTTCTGTTTTCGAAGAAATGGATTTTCACTTTCCTTTTAACTTCTTTGACGTTTTCTGTTACCACGAGGCAATGGAGCCGCAATAAATTTCAGTTCCTATTTACTTCCTATGGATGCTTGTATCTGAACGACGCATGTAATCCACAACGTTTTTCATTTTCCTTAAATTAAAGGCCCTTGATGCCGCGCCGACGAAGGCGACTAAATGGCGAGCAGAAGGACGGGCTATAAGGGGTGGATGGAGGCCCGAAAAAAAAAAAAAAAAAAAAAAAAAAAAAAAAAAAAATGTATAAGGCATCGGTCTCCTAAACCGGGGATTGTGGGTTCGAGTCCCACCAGAGGTACAAAAAAAAAAAAAAAAAGAAAGGGGTATGATTCCTGCTTAGGGTGCAGGAGGTCCCGGGTTCAAATCCCGGACGAGCCCTAGCGTTTTGTGCAAACTGGTCGCACGTAGTTGGCCGAGTCAGCGCAAAAAGCTGCCCGTCAGTGTAAAGTGAATTTCATATTTGGTGTAAAGAAATGACCGTCTGGTCCGACGTATGAAGGTGATTGCCAAGGTTTAGGTACAGAACGTGGCAAATGCTTGTCGGTATGTCTTGTTAAAAGTGATGAAAAAGTGCTTCCGCCCGGGATCGAACCGGGTACCTTCTGCGTGTTAGGCAGACGTGATAACCGCTACACCACGGAAACTACTGCTTTCGTTGTTGCTTCTCAGAGAACTTGTAGCAAGTTTGCCATCGTAACTTAAAAATTCAATAAATGCGGCACTTGCATGACGAAGGTACATGCAGCAGATCCACACACGACGTGGCTCACTGGAGTAGTATGCGACATAGGCAGGAAAATACTGTTCCCGCCCGGGATCGAACCGGGGACCTTCTGCGTGTGAAGCAGACGTGATAACCGCTACACTACGGAAACGACGGACACGAGCTGTCCATCCTTGTACACTCGAAGGGCCTCAGCCTTTCAGCAAAAACAATCACCTCCTTAGCAGCAGGCAGTGCGCACCCAGCGGCAGCTCTACATGAAGATGCCAACAGCCCTGGAAGGCCGCCGACCGCGGGCCACGGCACCCCCAAGAACGGCGCTGCCCATGACCCACTGTGTCGCTACACAGTCTGTCGAAGAACAGCACTGCCGGCAGAAAGCACCTTCCCCATTCCGCCAGCCGCACCAGATTCGAAGAGCACCCTGGACGACTTCGAGGGATGCAGTTTGCTGAAATAATTGGCGTTCACGCTGTCACAGGGCTCGTTGGTCTCAGTGCGGCTCTCGCAGCCGAGCGAAGCAGACGTGCGGTGTGTGCTCTCCGCTGTCAGAGAGAGCCCGCGCGCCTTGTTTACTTCTTCGGCCGACACTAACGTGACGCCGTAGCGCTACAAGACCATGGCAAACCAATACAGAAGATCAACCTTGAAATTCACATTTCGGAACGACTTTACCCGACCAAAGGCGCTCGAAGTCGAACGCTTTTTAAAAGAGGAAGCCAAGATCCCGGCTGCCGACATTGTCGGCATTCATTTTTCGATCGTCAGTAGCACGGTCTACGTAAAGCTCATAAACGAAACTACATGCGACAAGGTGCTTCGTGAGATGAAACAAGAACTCCGCTTCTGCCACGCATATGGCAATGTTGGCAACGTCGAGGTTGGCCATGCCGCAATGGGACTGCGGACTATCCGCATATTCGAACTTCCATTTGATCTCCCGGCGGCAGAAGTTGTAGCGGCGCTCCGCCTCTACGGCACGGTACAGGAACACGTGGCTGAAAAATGGACCCAGTTTAAGACGTATCCCGTACTCAATGGAGTACGCCAAGTGCGCATAGATCTCCAACGACACGTGCCATCCTATCTACAGATAGGAGGATGCCGGGCCATAGTTATTTATGACGGCCAGCCGAAGGCGTGTTCCGGATGCGGCAAAGAAGGACACCTTCGTTCCGAGTGCCTCCAGCGTCGGATCACACAACTCCCACCGAAGGACGTTGCACCACCAGCGGCGAAGACTGTTCTACCCGTGACTTACGCGGCGGCGCTCACGACGTTCTCCACACAACAGACACGACCGACCGCTTCAGCGGTACAAGAATCACTTTCCACGGACAAAAACCTGGATGATCCGCCGACCTGGCCAGTGGTGGAAAATAGTACTACGACTCTGGAGCTACCGAACGCGACAGACATTGACGCCGGCAAGATGGCAATTGATTCCCTTATTGTACCGACCGAAGCGTTTGTTCCGGCGGAGCGTGAGTCAGTGCCGTCTTCTGACAATGAAGGCCATGTACGGAAACAGCGATCACCGAAACGCCGAAAGCGCCGTCGTCGGACCGTGTCGGAACACAGCGGTTCGCATTCGGCCGGGGAAGAACAACTGACCCCTCAAGAAGCCAGCCGCGAAGTTGGGGCTGTTTCCACTGACTCCAACCTTGCAGAACAGACAGAAAAACATGCAGCTTTCAAACATCAGCCCATTGACAGAAACAGTGAGCAGCGGGAAGGTACCGGTGCAGGCAGCGAAGTCGCCCGGTCCCTTACTACCAAACATTCCGAGGCTATGGAACATGAACAGACATCCGCGCCCGCTTCGTGGGCCGAGGACGTCGAGACACAAGATCCCGACCCGCGGCCAGCTCAGGCGCCGCCGGATCATGCAGCATAAGCAGCACAAGGAGGACCGCGTTTGGCGGGGGGTGACATCACTTCCGATGTTCGCTTCTCTCCAACTTCAACATGGATAACCTCGCCCAAACAACGCGTTGCCAGGCTTACCGCCTGGCGACAATGAATATCAACATGATCAGTTCTCCTGTCAAGATCCAACTTTTGAAAGAAACCATACGAGCCATGGGAGTTGACTTTGCTTTCCTACAAGAAGTGAAAACGACTGCACTCCCGCACTTTTACGGTTACGCCACACATGTGACGCCCGGTAGCCCTGCAGACACCGGAGTGGCGATATTAGTGCGTGAAGGTATTGAAGTTACCGACGTCACGTTTCTTCCCTCCGCGCGAGGAATAGCATTTACGGCACTCAACACCCGATTCATTAATGTTTACGCGCCGTCGGGTACCACAAGACGTCACGACCGCGCCAGATTCTACTCCACAGATGTCGCTCCCCTTTTCCTTGGACGATACGACCACAGCGTCTTCGCCGGCGATTTTAATTGCGTACTTCATCCCAAGGACCAAATCCCACATTACATGCCTTGTCCGGAACTGGGTGCGATGATCCAAGAACTTCACTTTTGCGACACGTGGGAAAAAGTCCACGGTAACCGCTCTGGCCACACTCATCTTACCAGTCATTCGGCCAGCCGACTTGACCGCATATATGTGTCACAAGATCTCACACAAGGTGTGGTGGACGCCGAATTATGGCCTCAAGCCTATTCCGATCACAGTGCCTGTATCTGCACTATACACCTACGCCCCCAACAAGTCTGGCGCAGCAATGGCTTTTGGAAGCTCAACATAACTCATCTCCAGGACCTGGATTGCCGTCGGCAAGTTGCAGCAACGTGGACTGACTGTGAACGCCGCCACCCACGATACACCTCGACCCTGGAGTGGTGGCTCCTCTGTGCCAAACCAGCAATCCGTAGGACACTTATGCGATATGGCAAGGACGTGACTGCGTGGCATCGACAGACCCTCGATTTTTACTACGCGGCACTCAGGGACCTCGACGCCTTACCCCCTTCCCCGGAGAGACAACATGACCAAAGCAGAATCAAGGCTCACATACTATCATTGACGAAGCGTCGACTAGAAGGTGCAGTAGTCCGCTCGCGACGGCACGACCGAACGGTTGCAGAGGAACCCACTATGCACCACGTTGTGGCGGATAAGCGCCGACAACGTCAACATTTAATCACACAACTCAGGACACACGACGGTCGCTTATGTACGACCCAAGCAACCATAGTAAAGGCGGTGGAGGATCATTTTCGTCATCTTTACAAGGAAAGAACCGTCATTGACGAGGCCACTACTGAAGTGTTACAGCAGATAACACGTACTATCGACGAGGCTACCGTGAATGCACTAACAGAGGAAATCTCACTCGAAGAAGTCGAAGACGCCGTGGACAAAGGTGCGGCCAATAAATCTCCTGGACCTGATGGATTGCCCATCGAATTCTACCGGACTTTCCGTGACCTCATGATGCCTCGCTGGGTTATAATGTTTCGCGAACTTATGTCTCCAGACTGTGTTGTGCCGCCAGCGTTTGTAGAAGGTCTCCTCATACCAGTACACAAGCCAGGTGGAGGGCTATCGATTAACGACTATCGGCCGCTTACAATGTTGAACGCCGATTACAAGATTTTCACCAGGATTATGGCGAGCCGTATTAAGACGACTTTGCCGATGATCCTCGCTCCAGAACAGACGTCGCAGGGGGGAGAAGCCAACATACACACGGCCACCGGTGACTGCAGGGACTTAATAGCGATCGCTTCTGCGTGCCGTCTGAGAGCGGCGATCGTCTCCGTCGATTTCAACCGCGCCTTTGATAGAGTGCACCAAAACTTCCTCCTACGAGTGATGGACTGTATGGGATTCCCCCCGGGCCTCATCGACACCCTACGGCGTCTTTGGACCGCAGCCAGCTCACACGTCCAGGTCAATGGAAGGACGGTAGGACCAGTACCCATTAAGAGGTCTCTACGACAGGGTTGTCCCCTTTCTACCTACCTTTACGCAATCGCACTCGAGCCACTCCTAGGGGGCCTTAACCACCGCCTATCTGGTATCACGCTGCGGGACGTCACCTTTCGCTATAGGACATACGCTGACGACCTGCTACTGCTGGTTCGTTCCAATGACGAAGTTCAAAGCGTACTAACCTGGATTGAGCGATACGGACAGGCCGCAGGCAGTCTTCTGAACATCAACAAGTCGGCGGCGTTGGACATTGGGCGTGGTCTCGGACCGGAAGCCCTCGCTCCCCTCCCACCAGTTTCTGATCTGCGATATTTGGGCATCACATTCAAGAAAGATGTACGTCAAACAGCTGCAGCAAACTACCGACGGTTATTACAGATCATACGCGCAATGGTGCGACAGAACCTGCTCCGGGACTTGAATCAGCTACAACGTGTTGAATACTTGAACCTCCACGTAGCTTCCAAACTCAACCACGTGGCACAGGTCCTCCCACTACCGCTGCAGATAGGTCGCCGGCTTCAGGCGGCCTTCAGTTACTACGTTTCCGCAGGTCATATCTTTAAAGTACGATACGACACTCTTACCCTCCCAGTGCACAAAGGAGGGCTGGGATTGGTCAACGTCAGGGCGAGAGCAGCTGCCCTTTACATGAGCAACATGAGGAAACGATGGAAAAGTCAATATACCTCTCTCACGGGTCGTTTACTACAGGTTCTGATGCCAGCCTCTAACGTCCCGCCGGTGTCGGTTGCGCACGTCGCACCACAGCTCTCCCATGTGTCGACCTTCATTCTTGATTACAGCTATGTCAGCTTGAACCTCCCCGCCACACGTCCACCGAAGGCGAAAGATTTTTATACCAACCTTCTGCGGGCTGTTCGCCATAACGTGGTGGAAAACAAGTACCCTACGGTTCACTGGCCAAGAGTGTGGAAAACGATACACCACCACTTTCTGTCATCCACGGTGCGTTCGCAGTGGTATCAGATCGCCAACAAAAAATATGCCACACGCCAGCGACTTCACACTATCGGACTGGCAGACTCCCCTTATTGCCCAGATTGTCACCTTTTGGATACTGATGAACATCGTTTTACTTGCGCATCATCGTCCGGAGTTTGGCGACTAACACAGAAGATACTGGCTTGTTACCTCCGGGTTACACCTGATATGATTGACCCGCAGACCCTACTCTGTCCCGATGAAACTTACTTTCCGGCTGCAAAATATCATGCGCTTACATGGTTCAAGGGACTTACCGTCGCCTACATCTTTAGCGACGGAGAGAAAGAGCAGATTGATTACTGGTGGTTCCTACAAAATGCTCACAATGCCCTCGAACGCACACCGAAATACCGTACGCTCTTCGCAAATTATTTACGCAGCGTTTTCGTTAACCCCCCACTCAGCTAGGGAGTGCCAGGCTGTGGTTAATGTGCTGTGCCGCATCACACTAACGGCTCAACGTTCTGCCTTGTCAGCCATGACCAAAGGAAGAGACAAGCTGCTGCAAGGCTACTGTTTTCCTTGAGGCACTAGCGAAGCAGAGTGCCTCCGTTGCAGATGCCCTTCAAAAGCGCTATTGGAGATTTCAGATAACGATGGCAAGGCTCCAAGTGGAACCAGTTACATTATTGAAGAACCTTTTAGTTAGAATTACATCAGTGGTTTATATTTTTATTTTTTTTTATTACTCTTTTATGCCACCTTTGTTGTTGTAACACTTACTTGTAACACTTAGTTACTAGAATTCTCATTTGTACACGCTCCCTAAATGTAATCATATAAAAAAATAAGAAAAAGTGGAAACGAATAGCCCTAACCTTGATTCCCATACTTCCCCTGGTCTATAGGCAGCTCTCTGGGGTGGGCTTACTCAGGAGCCAACGCCTGAAGTGGATCAGATTTTTTTTTGTTATAGGATGACAAGTGGCGGTGGCACTTAGGTTTCTTTTTTATTTTCTTATTTTTTTATTTATTTATTATTTTAGTTCCATTTTCCTAATGGGCTTTTTAAGGGAAAAAAGTGGTCCAAAAAGGGGGTAGCGTCTAATAAAAAAAAAAAAAAGACCATATTTCGGTCTAAAGTTATGAGTCTGACTAAAAAAAAAAACAAAAAAAAAAACGAAAAAAACAAAAAAAAACAAAAAAAACAAAAAAGAAAAAAAACAAAAAAAAAAATAAAAACAAAAAAAAAGGGGTATGATTCCTGCTTAGGGTGCAGGAGGTCCCGGGTTCAAATCCCGGACGAGCCCTAGCGTTTTGTGCAAACTGGTCGCACGTAGTCGGCTGAGTCAGCGCAAAAAGCTGCCCGTCAGTGTAAAGTGAATTTCATATTTGGTGTAAAGAAATGACCGTCTGGTCCGACGTATGAAGGTGATTGCCAAGGTTTAGGTACAGAACGTGGCAAAGGCTTGTCGGTATGTCTTGTTTTAAAGTGTTGAAAAAGTGTTTCCACCCGGGATCGAACCGGGGACCTTCTGCCTGTTAGGCAGACGTGATAACCGCTACACCACGGAAACTACTGCTTTCGTTGTTGCTTCTCAGAGAACTTGTAGCAAGTTTGCCATCGTAACTTAAAAATTCAATAAATGCGGCACTTGCATGACGAAGGTACATGCAGCAGATCCACACACGACGTGGCTCACTGGAGTAGTATGCGACATAGGCAGGAAAATACTGTTTCCCGCCCGGGATCGAATCGGGGACCTTCTGCGTGTGAAGCAGACGTGATAACCGCTACCCTACGGAAACGGCGGACACGAGCTGTCCATCCTTGTACACTCGAAGGGCCTCAGCCTTTCTCCCGTCCGCGCATGCACACACCATAGTTCTTTTGACAGCCTGAAACCCATCGCAGCCGAGGGCTCAACAAGTATTCGGGGTGCTCGAGAGGGTGTCTGTCGTAGCATCCCGAACGAGATAGCGGCGTTTCGCGCAGTCGTTATTGCAAGTCACATCAGCAAAAACAATCACCTCCTTAGCAGCAGGCAGTGCGCACCCAGCGGCAGCTCTACATGAAGATGCCAATAGCCCTGGAAGGCCGCCGAACGCGGGCCACGGCACCCCCAAGAACGGCGCTGCCCATGACCCACTGTGTCGCTACACAGTCTGTCGAAGAACAGCACTGCCGGCAGAAAGCACCTTCCCCATTCCGCCAGCCGCACCAGATTCGAAGAGCACCCTGGACGACTTCGAGGGATGCAGTTTTGCTGAAATAATTGGCGTTTCACGCTGTCACAGGGCTCGTTGGTCTAGGGGCATTCCCTCGCGGGCAGCCGTGCGGTGCGGACGTACGGAGCGGCTGGTCGTGTTTACTTCGTCGCTGCCGGCGGCGGTCGCTGTGCATGGTGAGTGCGCGCTTACAGCGATAACACTACCCTCGGTAATGAATACACGAATGCAATCATGACTCAACCAGAACGGAAAGACACACTTAAGTTGACCTTCGACCCGAAATTTGCCAGACCAAAATCCTTTGAGGTAGAACTATTTGTGCGAGATGTTATGAAATTAACGCTTGATGATTTAATTGGCATTCACTTATCGATCGTTAGTAGTACCGTTTACTTGAAATTGGTGACGCCTGAACGATGTGAACAAATTGTTGCGTCTTGTGGTGGATCTCTTAGGTTCAAACATTCAGACGGAAACGTTGGCGAGGTGCGACTAACGCAAGCCGGCTTGGGATTGCGAACCATCAGAATATTTGAACTGCCCTTCGAAGTAACTGCCGAGCAGATTAACGCCAAACTACGGGAATATGGTTCGGTAATAAGCAACGTTGCTGAGAAATGGTCAGGGCAACATATATTCCCAGTATTAAACGGTGTGCGGCAAGTAAAACTCGAATTGCTGAAGCATATTCCATCTTACATCATTGTCAGTGGGTACAGGGCCATAGTAATTTATGACGGGCAACCACGGACATGCACGGGATGTGGCTCTACAGCACACGTCCGCGCTCAGTGTCTTCAGAGGCGCGTAGCGCAGATCCCGACTGGCGAGCGTGAGCAGCCTGGCCCCAGTTCTACGTTGCCGATCACTTACGTAGCCGCCGCCCGTGTAAACACCGCTCCAGAACTCAACGTCGATTTCACCCTAGATGCATACACTGATCACAACGAGGAGAACATACCAATGGAGACGAGTAATGTACCGGGAACCCTCGGAGCTTCCTTACAGGAAGTTAAGGAGGGAAGTAAGGAGACGCAGAGTGGCAGCCAGGTCTGTAACGTCTTCGAACAGCCGCAAGCGGCGGAAGTTTTTCCCATGGCCGAAAACTGTGCCACTCAGGAGAACACTGCTCAAAACTCCAAGTGCCCTTCCCCGAAAAAGCAGAAGAAGCGAAGAATCGCGCAACAGGGTGCTGACACAAAAGCGCAACCACTGCGTGAGAAAGCCAATCAGGTGCGTCAGAAGATGACCGACGTGACGTCTCAGGTTTCCACTGCAACTCCCCAGACATCCAAAAAGTCCCGCACTGACGACTCAGAGGCTGACTCCGACAACAGACCCACCCCGTCACAGACGAAGATGATGTCGGTAGCTACAGAAGGTACAGGTGGCCACCTGCCAGATAGCAGTGCAGATCCGCCTGCAGCTCACCACCCGCGTAACTGGGCGGACGACGTCGAAGAATGCTCTCACGACAACGGTATGACCGAAGTACAGGGACAAGACCGAGAAACAGTGTCAGAAGTGCGGGAAACGGAATCGCATGAGCAACGGAAGACTGAATCTGCTCTTCAGACGGTCGATGCCGACCCCGACTTCTTTTAATTGATGCCCCTCCGTCATCCCTAAGGGAGCGGCTCAGCGCCACGCATACCTCTGCCCTCATGCCACCCTTACAGGCATACCGTGTTGCCACGGTCAACATCAACAAGATCAGCAGTACGTCAAACCTGAGGAATCTTACGGATCTTGTATGCAGCTGATGTCGACATTGCGCTGTTGCAAGAGGTCGCCGACATTGATCTGGATCGTATCACAGGTTACAATGCGTTAATCAACCCGGGACGTGGCAGTGAACTCGGAACTGCACTTTTGACCAAAGAAGGCATCGCCGTAGCCAATGTCGACAGACTGCCGAACAGCAGAGGTATTGCGGGGACAATCCATAACACCCGATTCATAAATGTTTATGCCCCTTCTGGAACGGGAAAAAAAACGCCAGAGATCGGAGTTTTTTAAGGAAGAGATAGTGCCGCTTTTTACAACCCGCACAGGCCAAGTCGTATTTGCCGGTGATTTCAGCTGTGTACTGAAACCCAAAGACCAAACGCCACATTTTAACACTTCCATAGAACTTCTGGACATTGTTCGAGAATTAAACCTACTCGACACGTGGGAACTTAAACACGGCGACATGCCCGGTTTTACCCACGTCACCAGCCATTCTGCCAGCCGCATTGACAGAATTTATGCAACTTCCAATTTACGAAACCATATTTTGCAAGCGGAGCGATGGCCGCTTATATTCTCTGACCATGTAGCATATATCTGTACCATAAATATGGAAAAACAGGGTACATATAGAGCTAGAGGCCCGTGGAAACTGAATGTTTCCCATTTATCAGATCCAGGGTGCCACACCGTCTTCCAACACACATGGGCAGATTGTGAAAGGAAATTTCCACTGTACACTTCGGCTTTCTCGTGGTGGTTAAAATGTGCAAAGCCAGCTCTAATAAAAGCGATGAAGTGTTACTCTTGCGAGAAATACGCCTGGCAGAGGACCACAATAGAATTCTATTTTCAGTGCCTACGAGAACTTTATACCGACGATAATACAGTAGTGGCCAATCACATGCAGATCAAAAGAATCAAGGCGACACTCCTAACACTGACGCGACGACAATCTGAAGGCTATCAAGTGAGAACACGCCTGCAAAATGCAGTGCGGGAGGAGACAACATCCATGTACCACGTTATACAAGAGCAAAAAAGACGAAACAGGAAAATACTGACTGAGCTAAAAACTGCAGACGGTCGCCTTTTCGACACACAAACTGCTATTCAAGAAGTAATTTATAAACATTTTACGGCGTTACTAGCTGAAAAACCAATAGATGTGGCAGCGCAGGCAGTCCTTACGGACAGGGCGTGGGGGAGACTTAGTCCGGAACAGGCGGAAGAACTCGCCTCAGACATACTCGAGGATGAAGTGGCAGACGCCATTCTCAGAAGCCCAAGAAATAAATCGCCTGGTCCTGACGGATTACCTGCCGAGTTTTATCACACATTTAGGCGACAGTTAATTAGTAAGTTGACTCTGGTCTGTAATGACATTATGAACATTCGAAATGACAGCTTGAAAGATTTTTGTAAAGGGATAGTGGTGCTAGTACCAAAAACTCCAGGAGGCAAAACTGTAGAGAATCTCCGGCCTTTAACATTGCTTAACACTGACTATAAAATTTTCGCACGTGTCATTATGCAACGATTAAATTCAGTCATTACCAGCGTTACCGGCGACTACCAAACGTGCGTTGGACCAAATAGAAATATTTTCCACACTTTAACTGCATATAGAGATCTCATAGCGATTGCCGAAGCCTGTGACATCCCAAGTGCCCTTGTGTCCCTCGACTTTGAAAAGGCCTTTGACAGGGTGAACCACTCCTATCTCCTACGCACCATGGACGCCATGCATTTTCCTCAGAAAATCACTGATACTGTTAAAACCCTCCTGATGAATGGTACGTCGCAAATCAATGTAAATGGACGCTTAAGCAGGCCGATCAGTATCGCCAGTTCAGTACGACAGGGCTGCCCAATGTCGATGGCATTGTTTGCCATAGCACTCGAGCCATTCTTGTACTCCCTGACGCAAGACCTTCCAGGGCTGCTCATTCATGGTCAGAGGATTATTTGCCAGGCTTACGCAGATGATGTCAGTTTTGTAGTAACGAAAGACGAGGACTTAGAGAAAGCTTTCCACATTGTAGCAACGTATGAAGCTGCATCGGGGGCGAAACTCAACCGTCACAAGTCAGGCTTAATGCACATTGGACGCGGATTAGAACTCGGTGCTGCTGAAAGAATAAGAAGCTTGGAAACGATCACCTGCCTCGGGATTGAATACACACGCAATGTCTGCCGCACGGCTGCCTTGAACTATCGAAAAATGCTGGCAAAAATGCGCGCTGGCATACGGCAACATAGCCTGCGAGCTCTAAATGCCATTCAAAGAGTGGCTTTAGTTAACACCTACATAATTTCCAAAGTAAATTACGTTGCCCAAGTACTGCCATTACCAAAGACTATGGCACAACAAATGTTAGCGGCGCTTGGCCACTTTGTTACCAGGGGTCAGATATTTAAAGTAAAGTATGAAACCCTCACCCTACCAGTTTGGAAGGGAGGCCTCAATTTGACGGATGTCTACCTCAAAGCAAAAGCCCTGTATGTTAGTCAAACATACAAACAGTGGCACAGATCACCTAACACACTGACGGCTCACATTTTGAATGAAATAGTGCCTCCCAATCTGGATCCACCTGTAGATGTAAAACACATTCTGAACTCGCTCTGTCACTTCAGGTATTTCATACTAGAACTTAGCTACATACAACGAAGAATTCCAGAGGCAGACCGACACAAAGTCAAAGCGATTTACGCCACATTGACGGAAAGTACACCACGCAATATAGTGGAGGAGAAATGTCGAGGTTATAACTGGAAACAAGTCTGGGAGAACATTCACGACCCACTTCTTTCATCTACAGTTCGCTCAACTTGGTACATGGCAGTCAATAGGAAATTTCCGACCACTTCGAGGTTACACAAGATTCACCTGGCTGAAGCACCGAATTGTATCAGATGTCACTTAGTTGACACAGACGAGCATAGATTTACTTGCTACGCTGTACAGGACATATGGTCCCTCTGCACACGGAAACTCGCAAGCATACTGCGAACGTCACCAAGAACGATAACACCGACACGCCTACTCAACCTTGACGAAGTTCCCTATCCCAATACAAAACGACGTGCCGTCAATTGGCTAAAGGGCCAGACTGTATACTACATACTATCCGAGAAAGAGAAGAGTACAGAAGAATATTGGTTACATTTAACGATGGAACACCAGACACTACTACGAACGACGAAATATAGAGAAAACTATGCTTGTTTTTTATTACGAACGTTGACATAGAGTCACTATATTGCAAAAATCTTTAATGATTTTTTTTCATAGCATTTGCCATACTAATGGGGCGACACTTTTATTCTTTTATTTTCCTTATGTTAGAATACCTAAACGGTACCCTGGTAGGATGTCATGGAGACATTGGTGGCCGGGGCTTCGGAGTTACGAGCAGCTCAAACAGGAATAACACTTGAGAGATGGACGAACAAACGAATTTTCGACAACGGAATACATCAGCAATAGCTATTCACCGAGAAGACAAACTTTGAAGCCACCAGTCTGCTGAAATTCCCCACGTACACCTACGGCGAGTCAGGGCTACCAATCAAGAAGTATTTTCATTTCCGTCTCGTGAGGAGACATTTAGTTTCTTACAATTACAGCTACTGAAGCTAGCCGATGAAGGCAATTTTGGCGAGTGCAAGTGACGGGCTATAAGGGGAGGATGGAGGCCCGAAAAAAAAAAAAAAAAAAAAAAAGGGGTATGATTCCTGCTTAGGGTGCAGGAGGTCCCGGGTTCAAATCCCGGACGAGCCCTAGCGTTTTGTGCAAACTGATCGCACGTCAGTGGCTGAGTCAGCGCAAAAAGCTCGCCGTCAATATCAAATGAATTTCTTATTCGATGTGAGCAATTGACACTCGGGTCCGACGCGTGAAGGCGATTACGAAGGTTTCGGGTACAGATGGTAGCAGATGCATGTTACTACGTCTTGCTTAAAGTGATGAAAAAGTGTTTCCGCCCGGGATCGAACCGGGGACCTTCTGCGTGTTAGGCAGACGTGATAACCGCTACACCACGGAAACTGCTTGTGTGCACCTTACTTCACAGATAACTTGTAGTGATGTTGCCATCGTAACTAAAAAATTCAATAAATGTGGTACTTGCAAAACGAAGGGACATGCAGCAGATCCACACACGACGTGGCTCATTGGAGGACAATACGACATAGGCAGGAAAATTCTGTTCCCGCCCGGGATCGAACCGAGGACCTTCTGCGTGTGAAGCAGACGTGATAACCGCTACACTACGGAAACGACGGACCCGGGGAGTCCATCCTTGTTCACTCGAACTTGCCTCAGACTTTCTCTCGTTCGCGAATGCACACACGACAGTTCTTTTGTCAGCCTGGAACCCATCACAGCCGAGGGCTCAAGAAGTCTTCGGGGTGCTCGAGAGGGTGTCTGCCGTAGCACCCCTAACGAGATAGCGGCGTTTCGCGCAGTCGTTATTGCAAGTCATATCAGCAAAAGCAATCACTTTCTCAACAGCAGGCAGTGCGAGCCCAGCGGCAGCTCTACATGAAGGTACCAGTAGCCCAGGAAGGCCGCCGACCGCGGGAATTCGCGCCGGCCCCATCCCGCCAGCGTACACGAGACTTCCAGGGCACCCTGGACGACATCGATGGACTGGAATAATTGGCATTCGCCGTGTCACAGGGCTCGTTGGTCTAGGTGTATGATTCATGCTAAGGGTGCAGGAGGTCCCGGGTTCAAATCCCGGACGAGCCCTATCGTTTTGTGCAAACTGATCGCACGTCAGTGGCTGAGTCAGCGCAAAAAGCTCGCCGTCAATATCAAATGAATTTCTTATTCGATGTGAGCAATTGACACTCGGGTCCGACGCGTGAAGGCGATTACGAAGGTTTCGGGTACAGATGGTAGCAGATGCATGTTAGTACGTCTTGCTTAAAGTGATGAAAAAGTGTTTCCGCCCGGGATCGAACCGGGGACCTTCTGCGTGTTAGGCAGACGTGATAACCGCTACACCACGGAAACTGCTTGTGTGCACCTTACTTCACAGATAACTTGTAGTGATGTTGCCATCGTAACTAAAAAATTCAATAAATGTGGTACTTGCAAAACGAAGGGACATGCAGCAGATCCACACACGACGTGGCTCATTGGAGGACAATACGACATAGGCAGGAAAATTCTGTTCCCGCCCGGGATCGAACCGGGGACCTTCTGCGTGTGAAGCAGACGTGATAACCGCTACACTACGGAAACGACGGACACGGGGAGTCCATCCTTGTTCACTCGAACTTGCCTCAGACTTTCTCTCGTTCGCGAATGCACACACGACAGTTCTTTTGTCAGCCTGGAACCCATCACAGCCGAGGGCTCAAGAAGTCTTCGGGGTGCTCGAGAGGGTGTCTGCCGTAGCACCCCTAACGAGATAGCGGCGTTTCGCGCAGTCGTTATTGCAAGTCATATCAGCAAAAGCAATCACTTTCTCAACAGCAGGCAGTGCGAGCCCAGCGGCAGCTCTACATGAAGGTACCAGTAGCCCAGGAAGGCCGCCGACCGCGGGAATTCGCGCCGGCCCCATCCCGCCAGCGTACACGAGACTTCCAGGGCACCCTGGACGACATCGATGGACTGGAATAATTGGCATTCGCCGTGTCACAGGGCTCGTTGGTCTAGGTGTATGATTCATGCTAAGGGTGCAGGAGGTCCCGGGTTCAAATCCCGGACGAGCCCTATCGTTTTGTGCAAACTGATCGCACGTCAGTGGCTGAGTCAGCGCAAAAAGCTCGCCGTCAATATCAAATGAATTTCTTATTCGATGTGAGCAATTGACACTCGGGTCCGACGCGTGAAGGCGATTACGAAGGTTTCGGGTACAGATGGTAGCAGATGCATGTTAGTACGTCTTGCTTAAAGTGATGAAAAAGTGTTTCCGCCCGGGATCGAACCGGGGACCTTCTGCGTGTTAGGCAGACGTGATAACCGCTACACCACGGAAACTGCTTGTGTGCACCTTACTTCACAGACAACTTGTAGTGATGTTGCCATCGTAACTAAAAAATTCAATAAATGTGGTACTTGCAAAACGAAGGGACATGCAGCAGATCCACACACGACGTGGCTCATTGGAGGACAATACGACATAGGCAGGAAAATTCTGTTCCCGCCCGGGATCGAACCGGGGACCTTCTGCGTGTGAAGCAGACGTGATAACCGCTACACTACGGAAACGACGGACCCGGGGAGTCCATCCTTGTTCACTCGAACTTGCCTCAGACTTTCTCTCGTTCGCGAATGCACACACGACAGTTCTTTTGTCAGCCTGGAACCCATCACAGCCGAGGGCTCAAGAAGTCTTCGGGGTGCTCGAGAGGGTGTCTGCCGTAGCACCCCTAACGAGATAGCGGCGTTTCGCGCAGTCGTTATTGCAAGTCATATCAGCAAAAGCAATCACTTTCTCAACAGCAGGCAGTGCGAGCCCAGCGGCAGCTCTACATGAAGGTACCAGTAGCCCAGGAAGGCCGCCGACCGCGGGAATTCGCGCCGGCCCCATCCCGCCAGCGTACACGAGACTTCCAGGGCACCCTGGACGACATCGATGGACTGGAATAATTGGCATTCGCCGTGTCACAGGGCTCGTTGGTCTAGGTGTATGATTCATGCTAAGGGTGCAGGAGGTCCCGGGTTCAAATCCCGGACGAGCCCTATCGTTTTGTGCAAACTGATCGCACGTCAGTGGCTGAGTCAGCGCAAAAAGCTCGCCGTCAATATCAAATGAATTTCTTATTCGATGTGAGCAATTGACACTCGGGTCCGACGCGTGAAGGCGATTACGAAGGTTTCGGGTACAGATGGTAGCAGATGCATGTTAGTACGTCTTGCTTAAAGTGATGAAAAAGTGTTTCCGCCCGGGATCGAACCGGGGACCTTCTGCGTGTTAGGCAGACGTGATAACCGCTACACCACGGAAACTGCTTGTGTGCACCTTACTTCACAGACAACTTGTAGTGATGTTGCCATCGTAACTAAAAAATTCAATAAATGTGGTACTTGCAAAACGAAGGGACATGCAGCAGATCCACACACGACGTGGCTCATTGGAGGACAATACGACATAGGCAGGAAAATTCTGTTCCCGCCCGGGATCGAACCGGGGACCTTCTGCGTGTGAAGCAGACGTGATAACCGCTACACTACGGAAACGACGGACCCGGGGAGTCCATCCTTGTTCACTCGAACTTGCCTCAGACTTTCTCTCGTTCGCGAATGCACACACGACAGTTCTTTTGTCAGCCTGGAACCCATCACAGCCGAGGGCTCAAGAAGTCTTCGGGGTGCTCGAGAGGGTGTCTGCCGTAGCACCCCTAACGAGATAGCGGCGTTTCGCGCAGTCGTTATTGCAAGTCATATCAGCAAAAGCAATCACTTTCTCAACAGCAGGCAGTGCGAGCCCAGCGGCAGCTCTACATGAAGGTACCAGTAGCCCAGGAAGGCCGCCGACCGCGGGAATTCGCGCCGGCCCCATCCCGCCAGCGTACACGAGACTTCCGGGGCACCCTGGACCACATCGATGGACTGGAATAATTGGCATTCGCCGTGTCACAGGGCTCGTTGGTCTAGGTGTATGATTCATGCTAAGGGTGCAGGAGGTCCCGGGTTCAAATCCCGGACGAGCCCTATCGTTTTGTGCAAACTGATCGCACGTCAGTGGCTGAGTCAGCGCAAAAAGCTCGCCGTCAATATCAAATGAATTTCTTATTCGATGTGAGCAATTGACACTCGGGTCCGACGCGTGAAGGCGATTACGAAGGTTTCGGGTACAGATGGTAGCAGATGCATGTTAGTACGTCTTGCTTAAAGTGATGAAAAAGTGTTTCCGCCCGGGATCGAACCGGGGACCTTCTGCGTGTTAGGCAGACGTGATAACCGCTACACCACGGAAACTGCTTGTGTGCACCTTACTTCACAGACAACTTGTAGTGATGTTGCCATCGTAACTAAAAAATTCAATAAATGTGGTACTTGCAAAACGAAGGGACATGCAGCAGATCCACACACGACGTGGCTCATTGGAGGACAATACGACATAGGCAGGAAAATTGTGTTCCCGCCCGGGATCGAACCGGGGACCTTCTGCGTGTGAAGCAGACGTGATAACCGCTACACTACGGAAACGACGGACCCGGGGAGTCCATCCTTGTTCACTCGAACTTGCCTCAGACTTTCTCTCGTTCGCGAATGCACACACGACAGTTCTTTTGTCAGCCTGGAACCCATCACAGCCGAGGGCTCAAGAAGTCTTCGGGGTGCTCGAGAGGGTGTCTGCCGTAGCACCCCTAACGAGATAGCGGCGTTTCGCGCAGTCGTTATTGCAAGTCATATCAGCAAAAGCAATCACTTTCTCAACAGCAGGCAGTGCGAGCCCAGCGGCAGCTCTACATGAAGGTACCAGTAGCCCAGGAAGGCCGCCGACCGCGGGAATTCGCGCCGGCCCCATCCCGCCAGCGTACACGAGACTTCCAGGGCACCCTGGACGACATCGATGGACTGGAATAATTGGCATTCGCCGTGTCACAGGGCTCGTTGGTCTAGGTGTATGATTCATGCTAAGGGTGCAGGAGGTCCCGGGTTCAAATCCCGGACGAGCCCTATCGTTTTGTGCAAACTGATCGCACGTCAGTGGCTGAGTCAGCGCAAAAAGCTCGCCGTCAATATCAAATGAATTTCTTATTCGATGTGAGCAATTGACACTCGGGTCCGACGCGTGAAGGCGATTACGAAGGTTTCGGGTACAGATGGTAGCAGATGCATGTTAGTACGTCTTGCTTAAAGTGATGAAAAAGTGTTTCCGCCCGGGATCGAACCGGGGACCTTCTGCGTGTTAGGCAGACGTGATAACCGCTACACCACGGAAACTGCTTGTGTGCACCTTACTTCACAGACAACTTGTAGTGATGTTGCCATCGTAACTAAAAAATTCAATAAATGTGGTACTTGCAAAACGAAGGGACATGCAGCAGATCCACACACGACGTGGCTCATTGGAGGACAATACGACATAGGCAGGAAAATTCTGTTCCCGCCCGGGATCGAACCGGGGACCTTCTGCGTGTGAAGCAGACGTGATAACCGCTACACTACGGAAACGACGGACCCGGGGAGTCCATCCTTGTTCACTCGAACTTGCCTCAGACTTTCTCTCGTTCGCGAATGCACACACGACAGTTCTTTTGTCAGCCTGGAACCCATCACAGCCGAGGGCTCAAGAAGTCTTCGGGGTGCTCGAGAGGGTGTCTGCCGTAGCACCCCTAACGAGATAGCGGCGTTTCGCGCAGTCGTTATTGCAAGTCATATCAGCAAAAGCAATCACTTTCTCAACAGCAGGCAGTGCGAGCCCAGCGGCAGCTCTACATGAAGGTACCAGTAGCCCAGGAAGGCCGCCGACCGCGGGAATTCGCGCCGGCCCCATCCCGCCAGCGTACACGAGACTTCCGGGGCACCCTGGACGACATCGATGGACTGGAATAATTGGCATTCGCCGTCTCACAGGGCTCGTTGGTCTAGGTGTATGATTCATGCTAAGGGTGCAGGAGGTCCCGGGTTCAAATCCCGGACGAGCCCTATCGTTTTGTGCAAACTGATCGCACGTCAGTGGCTGAGTCAGCGCAAAAAGCTCGCCGTCAATATCAAATGAATTTCTTATTCGATGTGAGCAATTGACACTCGGGTCCGACGCGTGAAGGCGATTACGAAGGTTTCGGGTACAGATGGTAGCAGATGCATGTTAGTACGTCTTGCTTAAAGTGATGAAAAAGTGTTCCCGCCCGGGATCGAACCGGGGACCTTCTGCGTGTTAGGCAGACGTGATAACCGCTACACCACGGAAACTGCTTGTGTGCACCTTACTTCACAGACAACTTGTAGTGATGTTGCCATCGTAACTAAAAAATTCAATAAATGTGGTACTTGCAAAACGAAGGGACATGCAGCAGATCCACACACGACGTGGCTCATTGGAGGACAATACGACATGGGCAGGAAAATTCTGTTCCCGCCCGGGATCGAACCGGGGACCTTCTGCGTGTGAAGCAGACGTGATAACCGCTACACTACGGAAACGACGGACCCGGGGAGTCCATCCTTGTTCACTCGAACTTGCCTCAGACTTTCTCTCGTTCGCGAATGCACACACGACAGTTCTTTTGTCAGCCTGGAACCCATCACAGCCGAGGGCTCAAGAAGTCTTCGGGGTGCTCGAGAGGGTGTCTGCCGTAGCACCCCTAACGAGATAGCGGCGTTTCGCGCAGTCGTTATTGCAAGTCATATCAGCAAAAGCAATCACTTTCTCAACAGCAGGCAGTGCGAGCCCAGCGGCAGCTCTACATGAAGGTACCAGTAGCCCAGGAAGGCCGCCGACCGCGGGAATTCGCGCCGGCCCCATCCCGCCAGCGTACACGAGACTTCCAGGGCACCCTGGACGACATCGATGGACTGGAATAATTGGCATTCGCCGTGTCACAGGGCTCGTTGGTCTAGGTGTATGATTCATGCTAAGGGTGCAGGAGGTCTCGGGTTCAAATCCCGGACGAGCCCTATCGTTTTGTGCAAACTGATCGCACGTCAGTGGCTGAGTCAGCGCAAAAAGCTCGCCGTCAATATCAAATGAATTTCTTATTCGATGTGAGCAATTGACACTCGGGTCCGACGCGTGAAGGCGATTACGAAGGTTTCGGGTACAGATGGTAGCAGATGCATGTTAGTACGTCTTGCTTAAAGTGATGAAAAAGTGTTTCCGCCCGGGATCGAACCGGGGACCTTCTGCGTGTTAGGCAGACGTGATAACCGCTACACCACGGAAACTGCTTGTGTGCACCTTACTTCACAGACAACTTGTAGTGATGTTGCCATCGTAACTAAAAAATTCAATAAATGTGGTACTTGCAAAACGAAGGGACATGCAGCAGATCCACACACGACGTGGCTCATTGGAGGACAATACGACATAGGCAGGAAAATTCTGTTCCCGCCCGGGATCGAACCGGGGACCTTCTGCGTGTAAAGCAGACGTGATAACCGCTACACTACGGAAACGACGGACCCGGGGAGTCCATCCTTGTTCACTCGAACTTGCCTCAGACTTTCTCTCGTTCGCGAATGCACACACGACAGTTCTTTTGTCAGCCTGGAACCCATCACAGCCGAGGGCTCAAGAAGTCTTCGGGGTGCTCGAGAGGGTGTCTGCCGTAGCACCCCTAACGAGATAGCGGCGTTTCGCGCAGTCGTTATTGCAAGTCATATCAGCAAAAGCAATCACTTTCTCAACAGCAGGCAGTGCGAGCCCAGCGGCAGCTCTACATGAAGGTACCAGTAGCCCAGGAAGGCCGCCGACCGCGGGAATTCGCGCCGGCCCCATCCCGCCAGCGTACACGAGACTTCCGGGGCACCCTGGACGACATCGATGGACTGGAATAATTGGCATTCGCCGTGTCACAGGGCTCGTTGGTCTAGGTGTATGATTCATGCTAAGGGTGCAGGAGGTCCCGGGTTCAAATCCCGGACGAGCCCTATCGTTTTGTGCAAACTGATCGCACGTCAGTGGCTGAGTCAGCGCAAAAAGCTCGCCGTCAATATCAAATGAATTTCTTATTCGATGTGAGCAATTGACACTCGGGTCCGACGCGTGAAGGCGATTACGAAGGTTTCGGGTACAGATGGTAGCAGATGCATGTTAGTACGTCTTGCTTAAAGTGATGAAAAAGTGTTTCCGCCCGGGATCGAACCGGGGACCTTCTGCGTGTTAGGCAGACGTGATAACCGCTACACCACGGAAACTGCTTGTGTGCACCTTACTTCACAGACAACTTGTAGTGATGTTGCCATCGTAACTAAAAAATTCAATAAATGTGGTACTTGCAAAACGAAGGGACATGCAGCAGATCCACACACGACGTGGCTCATTGGAGGACAATACGACATAGGCAGGAAAATTCTGTTCCCGCCCGGGATCGAACCGGGGACCTTCTGCGTGTGAAGCAGACGTGATAACCGCTACACTACGGAAACGACGGACCCGGGGAGTCCATCCTTGTTCACTCGAACTTGCCTCAGACTTTCTCTCGTTCGCGAATGCACACACGACAGTTCTTTTGTCAGCCTGGAACCCATCACAGCCGAGGGCTCAAGAAGTCTTCGGGGTGCTCGAGAGGGTGTCTGCCGTAGCACCCCTAACGAGATAGCGGCGTTTCGCGCAGTCGTTATTGCAAGTCATATCAGCAAAAGCAATCACTTTCTCAACAGCAGGCAGTGCGAGCCCAGCGGCAGCTCTACATGAAGGTACCAGTAGCCCAGGAAGGCCGCCGACCGCGGGAATTCGCGCCGGCCCCATCCCGCCAGCGTACACGAGACTTCCAGGGCACCCTGGACGACATCGATGGACTGGAATAATTGGCATTCGCCGTGTCACAGGGCTCGTTGGTCTAGGTGTATGATTCATGCTAAGGGTGCAGGAGGTCTCGGGTTCAAATCCCGGACGAGCCCTATCGTTTTGTGCAAACTGATCGCACGTCAGTGGCTGAGTCAGCGCAAAAAGCTCGCCGTCAATATCAAATGAATTTCTTATTCGATGTGAGCAATTGACACTCGGGTCCGACGCGTGAAGGCGATTACGAAGGTTTCGGGTACAGATGGTAGCAGATGCATGTTAGTACGTCTTGCTTAAAGTGATGAAAAAGTGTTTCCGCCCGGGATCGAACCGGGGACCTTCTGCGTGTTAGGCAGACGTGATAACCGCTACACCACGGAAACTGCTTGTGTGCACCTTACTTCACAGACAACTTGTAGTGATGTTGCCATCGTAACTAAAAAATTCAATAAATGTGGTACTTGCAAAACGAAGGGACATGCAGCAGATCCACACACGACGTGGCTCATTGGAGGACAATACGACATAGGCAGGAAAATTCTGTTCCCGCCCGGGATCGAACCGGGGACCTTCTGCGTGTAAAGCAGACGTGATAACCGCTACACTACGGAAACGACGGACCCGGGGAGTCCATCCTTGTTCACTCGAACTTGCCTCAGACTTTCTCTCGTTCGCGAATGCACACACGACAGTTCTTTTGTCAGCCTGGAACCCATCACAGCCGAGGGCTCAAGAAGTCTTCGGGGTGCTCGAGAGGGTGTCTGCCGTAGCACCCCTAACGAGATAGCGGCGTTTCGCGCAGTCGTTATTGCAAGTCATATCAGCAAAAGCAATCACTTTCTCAACAGCAGGCAGTGCGAGCCCAGCGGCAGCTCTACATGAAGGTACCAGTAGCCCAGGAAGGCCGCCGACCGCGGGAATTCGCGCCGGCCCCATCCCGCCAGCGTACACGAGACTTCCGGGGCACCCTGGACGACATCGATGGACTGGAATAATTGGCATTCGCCGTGTCACAGGGCTCGTTGGTCTAGGTGTATGATTCATGCTAAGGGTGCAGGAGGTCCCGGGTTCAAATCCCGGACGAGCCCTATCGTTTTGTGCAAACTGATCGCACGTCAGTGGCTGAGTCAGCGCAAAAAGCTCGCCGTCAATATCAAATGAATTTCTTATTCGATGTGAGCAATTGACACTCGGGTCCGACGCGTGAAGGCGATTACGAAGGTTTCGGGTACAGATGGTAGCAGATGCATGTTAGTACGTCTTGCTTAAAGTGATGAAAAAGTGTTTCCGCCCGGGATCGAACCGGGGACCTTCTGCGTGTTAGGCAGACGTGATAACCGCTACACCACGGAAACTGCTTGTGTGCACATTACTTCACAGACAACTTGTAGTGATGTTGCCATCGTAACTAAAAAATTCAATAAATGTGGTACTTGCAAAACGAAGGGACATGCAGCAGATCCACACACGACGTGGCTCATTGGAGGACAATACGACATAGGCAGGAAAATTCTGTTCCCGCCCGGGATCGAACCGGGGACCTTCTGCGTGTGAAGCAGACGTGATAACCGCTACACTACGGAAACGACGGACCCGGGGAGTCCATCCTTGTTCACTCGAACTTGCCTCAGACTTTCTCTCGTTCGCGAATGCACACACGACAGTTCTTTTGTCAGCCTGGAACCCATCACAGCCGAGGGCTCAAGAAGTCTTCGGGGTGCTCGAGAGGGTGTCTGCCGTAGCACCCCTAACGAGATAGCGGCGTTTCGCGCAGTCGTTATTGCAAGTCATATCAGCAAAAGCAATCACTTTCTCAACAGCAGGCAGTGCGAGCCCAGCGGCAGCTCTACATGAAGGTACCAGTAGCCCAGGAAGGCCGCCGACCGCGGGAATTCGCGCCGGCCCCATCCCGCCAGCGTACACGAGACTTCCAGGGCACCCTGGACGACATCGATGGACTGGAATAATTGGCATTCGCCGTGTCACAGGGCTCGTTGGTCTAGGTGTATGATTCATGCTAAGGGTGCAGGAGGTCTCGGGTTCAAATCCCGGACGAGCCCTATCGTTTTGTGCAAACTGATCGCACGTCAGTGGCTGAGTCAGCGCAAAAAGCTCGCCGTCAATATCAAATGAATTTCTTATTCGATGTGAGCAATTGACACTCGGGTCCGACGCGTGAAGGCGATTACGAAGGTTTCGGGTACAGATGGTAGCAGATGCATGTTAGTACGTCTTGCTTAAAGTGATGAAAAAGTGTTTCCGCCCGGGATCGAACCGGGGACCTTCTGCGTGTTAGGCAGACGTGATAACCGCTACACCACGGAAACTGCTTGTGTGCACCTTACTTCACAGACAACTTGTAGTGATGTTGCCATCGTAACTAAAAAATTCAATAAATGTGGTACTTGCAAAACGAAGGGACATGCAGCAGATCCACACACGACGTGGCTCATTGGAGGACAATACGACATAGGCAGGAAAATTCTGTTCCCGCCCGGGATCGAACCGGGGACCTTCTGCGTGTAAAGCAGACGTGATAACCGCTACACTACGGAAACGACGGACCCGGGGAGTCCATCCTTGTTCACTCGAACTTGCCTCAGACTTTCTCTCGTTCGCGAATGCACACACGACAGTTCTTTTGTCAGCCTGGAACCCATCACAGCCGAGGGCTCAAGAAGTCTTCGGGGTGCTCGAGAGGGTGTCTGCCGTAGCACCCCTAACGAGATAGCGGCGTTTCGCGCAGTCGTTATTGCAAGTCATATCAGCAAAAGCAATCACTTTCTCAACAGCAGGCAGTGCGAGCCCAGCGGCAGCTCTACATGAAGGTACCAGTAGCCCAGGAAGGCCGCCGACCGCGGGAATTCGCGCCGGCCCCATCCCGCCAGCGTACACGAGACTTCCGGGGCACCCTGGACGACATCGATGGACTGGAATAATTGGCATTCGCCGTGTCACAGGGCTCGTTGGTCTAGGTGTATGATTCATGCTAAGGGTGCAGGAGGTCCCGGGTTCAAATCCCGGACGAGCCCTATCGTTTTGTGCAAACTGATCGCACGTCAGTGGCTGAGTCAGCGCAAAAAGCTCGCCGTCAATATCAAATGAATTTCTTATTCGATGTGAGCAATTGACACTCGGGTCCGACGCGTGAAGGCGATTACGAAGGTTTCGGGTACAGATGGTAGCAGATGCATGTTAGTACGTCTTGCTTAAAGTGATGAAAAAGTGTTTCCGCCCGGGATCGAACCGGGGACCTTCTGCGTGTTAGGCAGACGTGATAACCGCTACACCACGGAAACTGCTTGTGTGCACCTTACTTCACAGACAACTTGTAGTGATGTTGCCATCGTAACTAAAAAATTCAATAAATGTGGTACTTGCAAAACGAAGGGACATGCAGCAGATCCACACACGACGTGGCTCATTGGAGGACAATACGACATAGGCAGGAAAATTCTGTTCCCGCCCGGGATCGAACCGGGGACCTTCTGCGTGTGAAGCAGACGTGATAACCGCTACACTACGGAAACGACGGACCCGGGGAGTCCATCCTTGTTCACTCGAACTTGCCTCAGACTTTCTCTCGTTCGCGAATGCACACACGACAGTTCTTTTGTCAGCCTGGAACCCATCACAGCCGAGGGCTCAAGAAGTCTTCGGGGTGCTCGAGAGGGTGTCTGCCGTAGCACCCCTAACGAGATAGCGGCGTTTCGCGCAGTCGTTATTGCAAGTCATATCAGCAAAAGCAATCACTTTCTCAACAGCAGGCAGTGCGAGCCCAGCGGCAGCTCTACATGAAGGTACCAGTAGCCCAGGAAGGCCGCCGACCGCGGGAATTCGCGCCGGCCCCATCCCGCCAGCGTACACGAGACTTCCAGGGCACCCTGGACGACATCGATGGACTGGAATAATTGGCATTCGCCGTGTCACAGGGCTCGTTGGTCTAGGTGTATGATTCATGCTAAGGGTGCAGGAGGTCTCGGGTTCAAATCCCGGACGAGCCCTATCGTTTTGTGCAAACTGATCGCACGTCAGTGGCTGAGTCAGCGCAAAAAGCTCGCCGTCAATATCAAATGAATTTCTTATTCGATGTGAGCAATTGACACTCGGGTCCGACGCGTGAAGGCGATTACGAAGGTTTCGGGTACAGATGGTAGCAGATGCATGTTAGTACGTCTTGCTTAAAGTGATGAAAAAGTGTTTCCGCCCGGGATCGAACCGGGGACCTTCTGCGTGTTAGGCAGACGTGATAACCGCTACACCACGGAAACTGCTTGTGTGCACCTTACTTCACAGACAACTTGTAGTGATGTTGCCATCGTAACTAAAAAATTCAATAAATGTGGTACTTGCAAAACGAAGGGACATGCAGCAGATCCACACACGACGTGGCTCATTGGAGGACAATACGACATAGGCAGGAAAATTCTGTTCCCGCCCGGGATCGAACCGGGGACCTTCTGCGTGTAAAGCAGACGTGATAACCGCTACACTACGGAAACGACGGACCCGGGGAGTCCATCCTTGTTCACTCGAACTTGCCTCAGACTTTCTCTCGTTCGCGAATGCACACACGACAGTTCTTTTGTCAGCCTGGAACCCATCACAGCCGAGGGCTCAAGAAGTCTTCGGGGTGCTCGAGAGGGTGTCTGCCGTAGCACCCCTAACGAGATAGCGGCGTTTCGCGCAGTCGTTATTGCAAGTCATATCAGCAAAAGCAATCACTTTCTCAACAGCAGGCAGTGCGAGCCCAGCGGCAGCTCTACATGAAGGTACCAGTAGCCCAGGAAGGCCGCCGACCGCGGGAATTCGCGCCGGCCCCATCCCGCCAGCGTACACGAGACTTCCGGGGCACCCTGGACGACATCGATGGACTGGAATAATTGGCATTCGCCGTGTCACAGGGCTCGTTGGTCTAGGTGTATGATTCATGCTAAGGGTGCAGGAGGTCCCGGGTTCAAATCCCGGACGAGCCCTATCGTTTTGTGCAAACTGATCGCACGTCAGTGGCTGAGTCAGCGCAAAAAGCTCGCCGTCAATATCAAATGAATTTCTTATTCGATGTGAGCAATTGACACTCGGGTCCGACGCGTGAAGGCGATTACGAAGGTTTCGGGTACAGATGGTAGCAGATGCATGTTAGTACGTCTTGCTTAAAGTGATGAAAAAGTGTTTCCGCCCGGGATCGAACCGGGGACCTTCTGCGTGTTAGGCAGACGTGATAACCGCTACACCACGGAAACTGCTTGTGTGCACCTTACTTCACAGACAACTTGTAGTGATGTTGCCATCGTAACTAAAAAATTCAATAAATGTGGTACTTGCAAAACGAAGGGACATGCAGCAGATCCACACACGACGTGGCTCATTGGAGGACAATACGACATAGGCAGGAAAATTCTGTTCCCGCCCGGGATCGAACCGGGGACCTTCTGCGTGTGAAGCAGACGTGATAACCGCTACACTACGGAAACGACGGACCCGGGGAGTCCATCCTTGTTCACTCGAACTTGCCTCAGACTTTCTCTCGTTCGCGAATGCACACACGACAGTTCTTTTGTCAGCCTGGAACCCATCACAGCCGAGGGCTCAAGAAGTCTTCGGGGTGCTCGAGAGGGTGTCTGCCGTAGCACCCCTAACGAGATAGCGGCGTTTCGCGCAGTCGTTATTGCAAGTCATATCAGCAAAAGCAATCACTTTCTCAACAGCAGGCAGTGCGAGCCCAGCGGCAGCTCTACATGAAGGTACCAGTAGCCCAGGAAGGCCGCCGACCGCGGGAATTCGCGCCGGCCCCATCCCGCCAGCGTACACGAGACTTCCAGGGCACCCTGGACGACATCGATGGACTGGAATAATTGGCATTCGCCGTGTCACAGGGCTCGTTGGTCTAGGTGTATGATTCATGCTAAGGGTGCAGGAGGTCCCGGGTTCAAATCCCGGACGAGCCCTATCGTTTTGTGCAAACTGATCGCACGTCAGTGGCTGAGTCAGCGCAAAAAGCTCGCCGTCAATATCAAATGAATTTCTTATTCGATGTGAGCAATTGACACTCGGGTCCGACGCGTGAAGGCGATTACGAAGGTTTCGGGTACAGATGGTAGCAGATGCATGTTAGTACGTCTTGCTTAAAGTGATGAAAAAGTGTTTCCGCCCGGGATCGAACCGGGGACCTTCTGCGTGTTAGGCAGACGTGATAACCGCTACACCACGGAAACTGCTTGTGTGCACCTTACTTCACAGACAACTTGTAGTGATGTTGCCATCGTAACTAAAAAATTCAATAAATGTGGTACTTGCAAAACGAAGGGACATGCAGCAGATCCACACACGACGTGGCTCATTGGAGGACAATACGACATAGGCAGGAAAATTCTGTTCCCGCCCGGGATCGAACCGGGGACCTTCTGCGTGTGAAGCAGACGTGATAACCGCTACACTACGGAAACGACGGACCCGGGGAGTCCATCCTTGTTCACTCGAACTTGCCTCAGACTTTCTCTCGTTCGCGAATGCACACACGACAGTTCTTTTGTCAGCCTGGAACCCATCACAGCCGAGGGCTCAAGAAGTCTTCGGGGTGCTCGAGAGGGTGTCTGCCGTAGCACCCCTAACGAGATAGCGGCGTTTCGCGCAGTCGTTATTGCAAGTCATATCAGCAAAAGCAATCACTTTCTCAACAGCAGGCAGTGCGAGCCCAGCGGCAGCTCTACATGAAGGTACCAGTGGCCCAGGAAGGCCGCCGACCGCGGGAATTCGCGCCGGCCCCATCCCGCCAGCGTACACGAGACTTCCGGGGCACCCTGGACGACATCGATGGACTGGAATAATTGGCATTCGCCGTGTCACAGGGCTCGTTGGTCTAGGTGTATGATTCATGCTAAGGGTGCAGGAGGTCCCGGGTTCAAATCCCGGACGAGCCCTATCGTTTTGTGCAAACTGATCGCACGTCAGTGGCTGAGTCAGCGCAAAAAGCTCGCCGTCAATATCAAATGAATTTCTTATTCGATGTGAGCAATTGACACTCGGGTCCGACGCGTGAAGGCGATTACGAAGGTTTCGGGTACAGATGGTAGCAGATGCATGTTAGTACGTCTTGCTTAAAGTGATGAAAAAGTGTTTCCGCCCGGGATCGAACCGGGGACCTTCTGCGTGTTAGGCAGACGTGATAACCGCTACACCACGGAAACTGCTTGTGTGCACCTTACTTCACAGACAACTTGTAGTGATGTTGCCATCGTAACTAAAAAATTCAATAAATGTGGTACTTGCAAAACGAAGGGACATGCAGCAGATCCACACACGACGTGGCTCATTGGAGGACAATACGACATAGGCAGGAAAATTCTGTTCCCGCCCGGGATCGAACCGGGGACCTTCTGCGTGTGAAGCAGACGTGATAACCGCTACACTACGGAAACGACGGACCCGGGGAGTCCATCCTTGTTCACTCGAACTTGCCTCAGACTTTCTCTCGTTCGCGAATGCACACACGACAGTTCTTTTGTCAGCCTGGAACCCATCACAGCCGAGGGCTCAAGAAGTCTTCGGGGTGCTCGAGAGGGTGTCTGCCGTAGCACCCCTAACGAGATAGCGGCGTTTCGCGCAGTCGTTATTGCAAGTCATATCAGCAAAAGCAATCACTTTCTCAACAGCAGGCAGTGCGAGCCCAGCGGCAGCTCTACATGAAGGTACCAGTAGCCCAGGAAGGCCGCCGACCGCGGGAATTCGCGCCGGCCCCATCCCGCCAGCGTACACGAGACTTCCGGGGCACCCTGGACGACATCGATGGACTGGAATAATTGGCATTCGCCGTGTCACAGGGCTCGTTGGTCTAGGTGTATGATTCATGCTAAGGGTGCAGGAGGTCCCGGGTTCAAATCCCGGACGAGCCCTATCGTTTTGTGCAAACTGATCGCACGTCAGTGGCTGAGTCAGCGCAAAAAGCTCGCCGTCAATATCAAATGAATTTCTTATTCGATGTGAGCAATTGACACTCGGGTCCGACGCGTGAAGGCGATTACGAAGGTTTCGGGTACAGATGGTAGCAGATGCATGTTAGTACGTCTTGCTTAAAGTGATGAAAAAGTGTTTCCGCCCGGGATCGAACCGGGGACCTTCTGCGTGTTAGGCAGACGTGATAACCGCTACACCACGGAAACTGCTTGTGTGCACCTTACTTCACAGACAACTTGTAGTGATGTTGCCATCGTAACTAAAAAATTCAATAAATGTGGTACTTGCAAAACGAAGGGACATGCAGCAGATCCACACACGACGTGGCTCATTGGAGGACAATACGACATAGGCAGGAAAATTCTGTTCCCGCCCGGGATCGAACCGGGGACCTTCTGCGTGTGAAGCAGACGTGATAACCGCTACACTACGGAAACGACGGACCCGGGGAGTCCATCCTTGTTCACTCGAACTTGCCTCAGACTTTCTCTCGTTCGCGAATGCACACACGACAGTTCTTTTGTCAGCCTGGAACCCATCACAGCCGAGGGCTCAAGAAGTCTTCGGGGTGCTCGAGAGGGTGTCTGCCGTAGCACCCCTAACGAGATAGCGGCGTTTCGCGCAGTCGTTATTGCAAGTCATATCAGCAAAAGCAATCACTTTCTCAACAGCAGGCAGTGCGAGCCCAGCGGCAGCTCTACATGAAGGTACCAGTAGCCCAGGAAGGCCGCCGACCGCGGGAATTCGCGCCGGCCCCATCCCGCCAGCGTACACGAGACTTCCGGGGCACCCTGGACGACATCGATGGACTGGAATAATTGGCATTCGCCGTGTCACAGGGCTCGTTGGTCTAGGTGTATGATTCATGCTAAGGGTGCAGGAGGTCCCGGGTTCAAATCCCGGACGAGCCCTATCGTTTTGTGCAAACTGATCGCACGTCAGTGGCTGAGTCAGCGCAAAAAGCTCGCCGTCAATATCAAATGAATTTCTTATTCGATGTGAGCAATTGACACTCGGGTCCGACGCGTGAAGGCGATTACGAAGGTTTCGGGTACAGATGGTAGCAGATGCATGTTAGTACGTCTTGCTTAAAGTGATGAAAAAGTGTTTCCGCCCGGGATCGAACCGGGGACCTTCTGCGTGTTAGGCAGACGTGATAACCGCTACACCACGGAAACTGCTTGTGTGCACCTTACTTCACAGACAACTTGTAGTGATGTTGCCATCGTAACTAAAAAATTCAATAAATGTGGTACTTGCAAAACGAAGGGACATGCAGCAGATCCACACACGACGTGGCTCATTGGAGGACAATACGACATAGGCAGGAAAATTCTGTTCCCGCCCGGGATCGAACCGGGGACCTTCTGCGTGTGAAGCAGACGTGATAACCGCTACACTACGGAAACGACGGACCCGGGGAGTCCATCCTTGTTCACTCGAACTTGCCTCAGACTTTCTCTCGTTCGCGAATGCACACACGACAGTTCTTTTGTCAGCCTGGAACCCATCACAGCCGAGGGCTCAAGAAGTCTTCGGGGTGCTCGAGAGGGTGTCTGCCGTAGCACCCCTAACGAGATAGCGGCGTTTCGCGCAGTCGTTATTGCAAGTCATATCAGCAAAAGCAATCACTTTCTCAACAGCAGGCAGTGCGAGCCCAGCGGCAGCTCTACATGAAGGTACCAGTAGCCCAGGAAGGCCGCCGACCGCGGGAATTCGCGCCGGCCCCATCCCGCCAGCGTACACGAGACTTCCGGGGCACCCTGGACGACATCGATGGACTGGAATAATTGGCATTCGCCGTGTCACAGGGCTCGTTGGTCTAGGTGTATGATTCATGCTAAGGGTGCAGGAGGTCCCGGGTTCAAATCCCGGACGAGCCCTATCGTTTTGTGCAAACTGATCGCACGTCAGTGGCTGAGTCAGCGCAAAAAGCTCGCCGTCAATATCAAATGAATTTCTTATTCGATGTGAGCAATTGACACTCGGGTCCGACGCGTGAAGGCGATTACGAAGGTTTCGGGTACAGATGGTAGCAGATGCATGTTAGTACGTCTTGCTTAAAGTGATGAAAAAGTGTTTCCGCCCGGGATCGAACCGGGGACCTTCTGCGTGTTAGGCAGACGTGATAACCGCTACACCACGGAAACTGCTTGTGTGCACCTTACTTCACAGACAACTTGTAGTGATGTTGCCATCGTAACTAAAAAATTCAATAAATGTGGTACTTGCAAAACGAAGGGACATGCAGCAGATCCACACACGACGTGGCTCATTGGAGGACAATACGACATAGGCAGGAAAATTGTGTTCCCGCCCGGGATCGAACCGGGGACCTTCTGCGTGTGAAGCAGACGTGATAACCGCTACACTACGGAAACGACGGACCCGGGGAGTCCATCCTTGTTCACTCGAACTTGCCTCAGACTTTCTCTCGTTCGCGAATGCACACACGACAGTTCTTTTGTCAGCCTGGAACCCATCACAGCCGAGGGCTCAAGAAGTCTTCGGGGTGCTCGAGAGGGTGTCTGCCGTAGCACCCCTAACGAGATAGCGGCGTTTCGCGCAGTCGTTATTGCAAGTCATATCAGCAAAAGAAATCACTTTCTCAACAGCAGGCAGTGCGAGCCCAGCGGCAGCTCTACATGAAGGTACCAGTAGCCCAGGAAGGCCGCCGACCGCGGGAATTCGCGCCGGCCCCATCCCGCCAGCGTACACGAGACTTCCGGGGCACCCTGGACGACATCGATGGACTGGAATAATTGGCATTCGCCGTGTCACAGGGCTCGTTGGTCTAGGTGTATGATTCATGCTAAGGGTGCAGGAGGTCCCGGGTTCAAATCCCGGACGAGCTCTATCGTTTTGTGCAAACTGATCGCACGTCAGTGGCTGAGTCAGCGCAAAAAGCTCGCCGTCAATATCAAATGAATTTCTTATTCGATGTGAGCAATTGACACTCGGGTCCGACGCGTGAAGGCGATTACGAAGGTTTCGGGTACAGATGGTAGCAGATGCATGTTAGTACGTCTTGCTTAAAGTGATGAAAAAGTGTTTCCGCCCGGGATCGAACCGGGGACCTTCTGCGTGTTAGGCAGACGTGATAACCGCTACACCACGGAAACTGCTTGTGTGCACCTTACTTCACAGACAACTTGTAGTGATGTTGCCATCGTAACTAAAAAATTCAATAAATGTGGTACTTGCAAAACGAAGGGACATGCAGCAGATCCACACACGACGTGGCTCATTGGAGGACAATACGACATAGGCAGGAAAATTCTGTTCCCGCCCGGGATCGAACCGGGGACCTTCTGCGTGTGAAGCAGACGTGATAACCGCTACACTACGGAAACGACGGACCCGGGGAGTCCATCCTTGTTCACTCGAACTTGCCTCAGACTTTCTCTCGTTCGCGAATGCACACACGACAGTTCTTTTGTCAGCCTGGAACCCATCACAGCCGAGGGCTCAAGAAGTCTTCGGGGTGCTCGAGAGGGTGTCTGCCGTAGCACCCCTAACGAGATAGCGGCGTTTCGCGCAGTCGTTATTGCAAGTCATATCAGCAAAAGCAATCACTTTCTCAGCAGCAGGCAGTGCGAGCCCAGCGGCAGCTCTACATGAAGGTACCAATAGCCCAGGAAGGCCGCCGACCGCGGGAATTCGCGCCGCCCCCATCCCGCCAGCGTACACGAGACTTCCAGGGCACCCTGGACGACATCTAGGGACTGCAATAATTGGCATTCGCCGTGTCACAGGGCTCGTTGGTCTAGGGGTATGATTCCTGCTTAGGGTGCAGGAGGTCCCGGGTTCAAATCCCGGACGAGCCCTAGCGTTTTGTGCAAACTGATCGCACGTCAGTGGCTGGGTCAGCGCAAAAAGCTCGCCGTCAATATCAAATGAATTTCTTATTCGATGTGAGCAATTGACACTCGGGTCCGACGCGTGAAGGCGATTACGAAGGTTTCGGGTACAGATGGTAGCAGATGCATGTTAGTACGTCTTGCTTAAAGTGATGAAAAAGTGTTTCCGCCCGGGATCGAACCGGGGACCTTCTGCGTGTTAGGCAGACGTGATAACCGCTACACCACGGAAACTGCTTGTGTGCACCTTACTTCACAGACAACTTGTAGTGATGTTGCCATCGTACTAAAAAATTCAATAAATGTGGTACTTGCAAAACGAAGGGACATGCAGCAGATCCACACACGACGTGGCTCATTGGAGGACAATACGACATAGGCAGGAAAATTCTGTTCCCGCCCGGGATCGAACCGGGGACCTTCTGCGTGTGAAGCAGACGTGATAACCGCTACACTACGGAAACGACGGACCCGGGGAGTCCATCCTTGTTCACTCGAACTTGCCTCAGACTTTCTCTCGTTCGCGAATGCACACACGACAGTTCTTTTGTCAGCCTGGAACCCATCACAGCCGAGGGCTCAAGAAGTCTTCGGGGTGCTCGAGAGGGTGTCTGCCGTAGCACCCCTAACGAGATAGCGGCGTTTCGCGCAGTCGTTATTGCAAGTCATATCAGCAAAAGCAATCACTTTCTCAACAGCAGGCAGTGCGAGCCCAGCGGCAGCTCTACATGAAGGTACCAGTAGCCCAGGAAGGCCGCCGACCGCGGGAATTCGTGCCGCCCCCATTCCGCCAGCGTACACGAGACTTCCAGGGCACCCTGGACGACATCTAGGGACTGCAATAATTGGCATTCGCCGTGTCACAGGGCTCGTTGGTCTAGGGGTATGATTCCTGCTTAGGGTGCAGGAGGTCCCGGGTTCAAATCCCGGACGAGCCCTAGCGTTTTGTGCAAACTGATCGCACGTCAGTGGCTGGGTCAGCGCAAAAAGCTCGCCGTCAATATCAAATGAATTTCTTATTCGATGTGAGCAATTGACACTCGGGTCCGACGCGTGAAGGCGATTACGAAGGTTTCGGGTACAGATGGTAGCAGATGCATGTTAGTACGTCTTGCTTAAAGTGATGAAAAAGTGTTTCCGCCCGGGATCGAACCGGGGACCTTCTGCGTGTTAGGCAGACGTGATAACCGCTACACCACGGAAACTGCTTGTGTGCACCTTACTTCACAGACAACTTGTAGTGATGTTGCCATCGTAACTAAAAAATTCAATAAATGTGGTACTTGCAAAACGAAGGGACATGCAGCAGATCCACACACGACGTGGCTCATTGGAGGACAATACGACATAGGCAGGAAAATTCTGTTCCCGCCCGGGATCGAACCGGGGACCTTCTGCGTGTGAAGCAGACGTGATAACCGCTACACTACGGAAACGACGGACCCGGGGAGTCCATCCTTGTTCACTCGAACTTGCCTCAGACTTTCTCTCGTTCGCGAATGCACACACGACAGTTCTTTTGTCAGCCTGGAACCCATCACAGCCGAGGGCTCAAGAAGTCTTCGGGGTGCTCGAGAGGGTGTCTGCCGTAGCACCCCTAACGAGATAGCGGCGTTTCGCGCAGTCGTTATTGCAAGTCATATCAGCAAAAGCAATCACTTTCTCAGCAGCAGGCAGTGCGAGCCCAGCGGCAGCTCTACATGAAGGTACCAATAGCCCAGGAAGGCCGCCGACCGCGGGAATTCGCGCCGCCCCCATCCCGCCAGCGTACACGAGACTTCCAGGGCACCCTGGACGACATCTAGGGACTGCAATAATTGGCATTCGCCGTGTCACAGGGCTCGTTGGTCTAGGGGTATGATTCCTGCTTAGGATGCAGGAGGTCCCGGGTTCAAATCCCGGACGAGCCCTAGCGTTTTGTGCAAACTGATCGCACGTCAGTGGCTGGGTCAGCGCAAAAAGCTCGCCGTCAATATCAAATGAATTTCTTATTCGATGTGAGCAATTGACACTCGGGTCCGACGCGTGAAGGCGATTACGAAGGTTTCGGGTACAGATGGTAGCAGATGCATGTTAGTACGTCTTGCTTAAAGTGATGAAAAAGTGTTTCCGCCCGGGATCGAACCGGGGACCTTCTGCGTGTTAGGCAGACGTGATAACCGCTACACCACGGAAACTGCTTGTGTGCACCTTACTTCACAGACAACTTGTAGTGATGTTGCCATCGTACTAAAAAATTCAATAAATGTGGTACTTGCAAAACGAAGGGACATGCAGCAGATCCACACACGACGTGGCTCATTGGAGGACAATACGACATAGGCAGGAAAATTCTGTTCCCGCCCGGGATCGAACCGGGGACCTTCTGCGTGTGAAGCAGACGTGATAACCGCTACACTACGGAAACGACGGACCCGGGGAGTCCATCCTTGTTCACTCGAACTTGCCTCAGACTTTCTCTCGTTCGCGAATGCACACACGACAGTTCTTTTGTCAGCCTGGAACCCATCACAGCCGAGGGCTCAAGAAGTCTTCGGGGTGCTCGAGAGGGTGTCTGCCGTAGCACCCCTAACGAGATAGCGGCGTTTCGCGCAGTCGTTATTGCAAGTCATATCAGCAAAAGCAATCACTTTCTCAACAGCAGGCAGTGCGAGCCCAGCGGCAGCTCTACATGAAGGTACCAGTAGCCCAGGAAGGCCGCCGACCGCGGGAATTCGCGCCGGCCCCATCCCGCCAGCGTACACGAGACTTCCAGGGCACCCTGGACGACATCGATGGACTGGAATAATTGGCATTCGCCGTGTCACAGGGCTCGTTGGTCTAGGGGTATGATTCCTGCTTAGGGTGCAGGAGGTCCCGGGTTCAAATCCCGGACGAGCCCTAGCGTTTTGTGCAAACTGATCGCACGTCAGTGGCTGGGTCAGCGCAAAAAGCTCGCCGTCAATATCAAATGAATTTCTTATTCGATGTGAGCAATTGACACTCGGGTCCGACGCGTGAAGGCGATTACGAAGGTTTCGGGTACAGATGGTAGCAGATGCATGTTAGTACGTCTTGCTTAAAGTGATGAAAAAGTGTTTCCGCCCGGGATCGAACCGGGGACCTTCTGCGTGTTAGGCAGACGTGATAACCGCTACACCACGGAAACTGCTTGTGTGCACCTTACTTCACAGACAACTTGTAGTGATGTTGCCATCGTAACTAAAAAATTCAATAAATGTGGTACTTGCAAAAGGAAGGGACATGCAGCAGATCCACACACGACGTGGCTCATTGGAGGACAATACGACATAGGCAGGAAAATTCTGTTCCCGCCCGGGATCGAACCGGGGACCTTCTGCGTGTGAAGCAGACGCGATAACCGCTACACTACGGAAACGACGGACCCGGGGAGTCCATCCTTGTTCACTCGAACTTGCCTCAGACTTTCTCTCGTTCGCGAATGCACACACGACAGTTCTTTTGTCAGCCTGGAACCCATCACAGCCGAGGGCTCAAGAAGTCTTCGGGGTGCTCGAGAGGGTGTCTGCCGTAGCACCCCTAACGAGATAGCGGCGTTTCGCGCAGTCGTTATTGCAAGTCATACCAGCAAAAGCAATCACTTTCTCAGCAGCAGGCAGTGCGAGCCCAGCGGCAGGTCTACATGAAGGTACCAATAGCCCAGGAAGGCCGCCGACCGCGGGAATTCGCGCCGCCCCCATCCCGCCAGCGTACACGAGACTTCCAGGGCACCCTGGACGACATCTAGGGACTGCAATAATTGGCATTCGCCGTGTCACAGGGCTCGTTGGTCTAGGGGTATGATTCTTGCTTAGGGTGCAGCAGGTCCCGGGTTCAAATCCCGGACGAGCCCTAGCGTTTTGTGCAAACTGATCGCACGTCAGTGGCTGAGTCAGCGCAAAATGGTCGCCGTCAATATCAAATGAATTTCTTATTCGATGTGAGCAATTGACACTCTGGTCCGACGCGTGAAGGCGATTACGAAGGTTTCGGGTACAGATGGTAGCAGATGCATGTTAGTAAGTCTTGCTTAAAGTGATGAAAAAGTGTTTCCGCCCGGGATCGAACCGGGGACCTTCTGCGTGTTAGGCAGACGTGATAACCGCTACACCACCGAAACTGCTTGTGTGCACCTTACTTCACAGACAACTTGTAGTGATGTTGCCATCGTAACTCAAAAATTCAATAAATGTGGTACTTGCAAAACGAAGGGACATGCAGCAGATCCACACACGACGTGGCTCATTGGAGGACAATACGACATAGGCAAGAAAATACTGTTCCCGCCCGGGATCGAACCGGGGACCTTCTGCGTGTGAAGCAGACGTGATAACCGCTACACTACGGAAACGACGGACCCAAGGAGTCCATCCATGTTCACTCGTACTTGCCTCAGCCTTTCTCTAGTCCGTGAATGCACACACGACAGTTCTTTTGTCAGCCTGGAACCCATCACAGCCGAGGGCTCAAGAAGTCTTCGGGGTGCTCGAGAGGGTGTCTGCCGTAGCACCCCTAACGAGATAGCGGCGTTTCGCGCAGTCGTTATTGCAAGTCATATCAGCAAAAGCAATCACTTTCTCAGCAGCAGGCAGTGCGAGCCCGGCGGCAGCTCTACATGAAGGTACCAATAGCCCAGGAAGGCCGCCGACCGCGGGAATTCGCGCCGCCCCCATCCCGCCAGCGTACACGAGACTTCCAGGGCACCCTGGACGACATCTAGGGACTGCAATAATTGGCATTCGCCGTGTCACAGGGCTCGTTGGTCTAGGGGTATGATTCTTGCTTAGGGTGCAGGAGGTCCCGGGTTCAAATCCCGGACGAGCCCTAGCGTTTTGTGCAAACTGATCGCACGTCAGTGGCTGGGTCAGCGCAAAATGGTCGCCGTCAATATCAAATGAATTTCTTATTCGATGTGAGCAATTGACACTCTGGTCCGACGCGTGAAGGCGATTACGAAGGTTTCGGGTACAGATGGTAGCAGATGCATGTTAGTAAGTCTTGCTTAAAGTGATGAAAAAGTGTTTCCGCCCGGGATCGAACCGGGGACCTTCTGCGTGTTAGGCAGACGTGATAACCGCTACACCGCGGAAACTGCTTGTGTGCACATTACTTCACAGACAACTTGTAGTGATGTTGCCATCGTAACTAAAAAATTCAATAAATGTGGTACTTGCAAAACGAAGGGACATGCAGCAGATCCACACACGACGTGGCTCATTGGAGGACAATACGACATAGGCAGGAAAATACTGTTCCCGCCCGGGATCGAACCGGGGCCCTTCTGCGTGTGAAGCAGACGTGATAACCGCTACACTACGGAAACGACGGACCCGAGGAGTCCATCCATGTTCACTCGTACTTGCCTCAGCCTTTCTCTAGTCCGTGAATGCACACACGACAGTTCTTTTGTCAGCCTGGAACCCATCACAGCCGAGGGCTCAAGAAGTCTTCGGGGTGCTCGAGAGGGTGTCTGCCGTAGCACCCCTAACGAGATAGCGGCGTTTCGCGCAGTCGTTATTGCAAGTCATATCAGCAAAAGCAATCACTTTCTCAGCAGCAGGCAGTGCGAGCCCAGCGGCAGGTCTACATGAAGGTACCAATAGCCCAGGAAGGCCGCCGACCGCGGGAATTCGCGCCGCCCCCATCCCGCCAGCGTACACGAGACTTCCAGGGCACCCTGGACGACATCTAGGGACTGCAATAATTGGCATTCGCCGTGTCACAGGGCTCGTTGGTCTAGGGGTATGATTCTTGCTTAGGGTGCAGGAGGTCCCGGGTTCAAATCCCGGACGAGCCCTAGCGTTTTGTGCAAACTGATCGCACGTCAGTGGCTGGGTCAGCGCAAAATGGTCGCCGTCAATATCAAATGAATTTCTTATTCGATGTGAGCAATTGACACTCTGGTCCGACGCGTGAAGGCGATTACGAAGGTTTCGGGTACAGATGGTAGCAGATGCATGTTAGTAAGTCTTGCTTAAAGTGATGAAAAAGTGTTTCCGCCCGGGATCGAACCGGGGACCTTCTGCGTGTTAGGCAGACGTGATAACCGCTACACCGCGGAAACTGCTTGTGTGCACATTACTTCACAGACAACTTGTAGTGATGTTGCCATCGTAACTAAAAAATTCAATAAATGTGGTACTTGCAAAACGAAGGGACATGCAGCAGATCCACACACGACGTGGCTCATTGGAGGACAATACGACATAGGCAGGAAAATACTGTTCCCGCCCGGGATCGAACCGGGGCCCTTCTGCGTGTGAAGCAGACGTGATAACCGCTACACTACGGAAACGACGGACCCGAGGAGTCCATCCATGTTCACTCGTACTTGCCTCAGCCTTTCTCTAGTCCGTGAATGCACACACGACAGTTCTTTTGTCAGCCTGGAACCCATCACAGCCGAGGGCTCAAGAAGTCTTCGGGGTGCTCGAGAGGGTGTCTGCCGTAGCACCCCTAACGAGATAGCGGCGTTTCGCGCAGTCGTTATTGCAAGTCATATCAGCAAAAGCAATCACTTTCTCAGCAGCAGGCAGTGCGAGCCCAGCGGCAGGTCTACATGAAGGTACCAATAGCCCAGGAAGGCCGCCGACCGCGGGAATTCGCGCCGCCCCCATCCCGCCAGCGTACACGAGACTTCCAGGGCACCCTGGACGACATCTAGGGACTGCAATAATTGGCATTCGCCGTGTCACAGGGCTCGTTGGTCTAGGGGTATGATTCTTGCTTAGGGTGCAGGAGGTCCCGGGTTCAAATCCCGGACGAGCCCTAGCGTTTTGTGCAAACTGATCGCACGTCAGTGGCTGAGTCAGCGCAAAATGGTCGCCGTCAATATCAAATGAATTTCTTATTCGATGTGAGCAATTGACACTCTGGTCCGACGCGTGAAGGCGATTACGAAGGTTTCGGGTACAGATGGTAGCAGATGCATGTTAGTAAGTCTTGCTTAAAGTGATGAAAAAGTGTTTCCGCCCGGGATCGAACCGGGGACCTTCTGCGTGTTAGGCAGACGTGATAACCGCTACACCGCGGAAACTGCTTGTGTGCACATTACTTCACAGACAACTTGTAGTGATGTTGCCATCGTAACTAAAAAATTCAATAAATGTGGTACTTGCAAAACGAAGGGACATGCAGCAGATCCACACACGACGTGGCTCATTGGAGGACAATACGACATAGGCAGGAAAATACTGTTCCCGCCCGGGATCGAACCGGGGCCCTCCTGCGTGTGAAGCAGACGTGATAACCGCTACACTACGGAAACGACGGACCCGAGGAGTCCATCCATGTTCACTCGTACTTGCCTCAGCCTTTCTCTAGTCCGTGAATGCACACACGACAGTTCTTTTGTCAGCCTGGAACCCATCACAGCCGAGGGCTCAAGAAGTCTTCGGGGTGCTCGAGAGGGTGTCTGCCGTAGCACCCCTAACGAGATAGCGGCGTTTCGCGCAGTCGTTATTGCAAGTCATATCAGCAAAAGCAATCACTTTCTCAACAGCAGGCAGTGCGAGCCCAGCGGCAGCTCTACATGAAGGTACCAATAGCCCAGGAAGGCCGCCGACCGCGGGAATTCGCGCCGCCCCCATCCCGCCAGCGTACACGAGACTTCCAGGGCACCCTGGACGACATCTAGGGACTGCAATAATTGGCATTCGCCGTGTCACAGGGCTCGTTGGTCTAGGGGTATGATTCCTGCTTAGGGTGCAGGAGGTCCCGGGTTCAAATCCCGGACGAGCCCTAGCGTTTTGTGCAAACTGACCGCACGTCAGTGGCTGAGTCAGCGCAAAAAGCTCGCCGTCAATATCAAATGAATTTCTTATTCGATGTGAGCAATTGACACTCTGGTCCGACGCGTGAAGGCGATTACGAAGGTTTCGGGTACAGATGGTAGCAGATGCATGTTAGTAAGTCTTGCTTAAAGTGATGAAAAAGTGTTTCCGCCCGGGATCGAACCGGGGACCTTCTGCGTGTTAGGCAGACGTGATAACCGCTACACCACCGAAACTGCTTGTGTGCACCTTACTTCACAGACAACTTGTAGTGATGTTGCCATCGTAACTCAAAAATTCAATAAATGTGGTACTTGCAAAACGAAGGGACATGCAGCAGATCCACACACGACGTGGCTCATTGGAGGACAATACGACATAGGCAAGAAAATACTGTTCCCGCCCGGGATCGAACCGGGGACCTTCTGCGGGTGACGCAGACGTGATAACCGCTACACTACGGAAACGACGTACCCGAGGAGTCCATCCATGTTCACTCGTACTTGCCTCAGCCTTTCTCTAGTCCGTGAATGCACACACGACAGTTCTTTTGTCAGCCTGGAACCCATCACAGCCGAGGGCTCAAGAAGTCTTCGGGGTGCTCGAGAGGGTGTCTGCCGTAGCACCCCTAACGAGATAGCGGCGTTTCGCGCAGTCGTTATTGCAAGTCATATCAGCAAAAGCAATCACTTTCTCAGCAGCAGGCAGTGCGAGCCCAGCGGCAGGTCTACATGAAGGTACCAATAGCCCAGGAAGGCCGCCGACCGCGGGAATTCGCGCCGCCCCCATCCCGCCAGCGTACACGAGACTTCCAGGGCACCCTGGACGACATCTAGGGACTGCAATAATTGGCATTCGCCGTGTCACAGGGCTCGTTGGTCTAGGGGTATGATTCTTGCTTAGGGTGCAGGAGGTCCCGGGTTCAAATCCCGGACGAGCCCTAGCGTTTTGTGCAAACTGATCGCACGTCAGTGGCTGAGTCAGCGCAAAATGGTCGCCGTCAATATCAAATGAATTTCTTATTCGATGTGAGCAATTGACACTCTGGTCCGACGCGTGAAGGCGATTACGAAGGTTTCGGGTACAGATGGTAGCAGATGCATGTTAGTAAGTCTTGCTTAAAGTGATGAAAAAGTGTTTCCGCCCGGGATCGAACCGGGGACCTTCTGCGTGTTAGGCAGACGTGATAACCGCTACACCGCGGAAACTGCTTGTGTGCACATTACTTCACAGACAACTTGTAGTGATGTTGCCATCGTAACTAAAAAATTCAATAAATGTGGTACTTGCAAAACGAAGGGACATGCAGCAGATCCACACACGACGTGGCTCATTGGAGGACAATACGACATAGGCAGGAAAATACTGTTCCCGCCCGGGATCGAACCGGGGCCCTTCTGCGTGTGAAGCAGACGTGATAACCGCTACACTACGGAAACGACGGACCCGAGGAGTCCATCCATGTTCACTCGTACTTGCCTCAGCCTTTCTCTAGTCCGTGAATGCACACACGACAGTTCTTTTGTCAGCCTGGAACCCATCACAGCCGAGGGCTCAAGAAGTCTTCGGGGTGCTCGAGAGGGTGTCTGCCGTAGCACCCCTAACGAGATAGCGGCGTTTCGCGCAGTCGTTATTGCAAGTCATATCAGCAAAAGCAATCACTTTCTCAACAGCAGGCAGTGCGAGCCCAGCGGCAGCTCTACATGAAGGTACCAATAGCCCAGGAAGGCCGCCGACCGCGGGAATTCGCGCCGCCCCCATCCCGCCAGCGTACACGAGACTTCCAGGGCGCCCTGGACGACATCTAGGGACTGCAATAATTGGCATTCGCCGTGTCACAGGGCTCGTTGGTCTAGGGGTATGATTCTTGCTTAGGGTGCAGGAGGTCCCGGGTTCAAATCCCGGACGAGCCCTAGCGTTTTGTGCAAACTGATCGCACGTCAGTGGCTGAGTCAGCGCAAAATGGTCGCCGTCAATATCAAATGAATTTCTTATTCGATGTGAGCAATTGACACTCTGGTCCGACGCGTGAAGGCGATTACGAAGGTTTCGGGTACAGATGGTAGCAGATGCATGTTAGTAAGTCTTGCTTAAAGTGATGAAAAAGTGTTTCCGCCCGGGATCGAACCGGGGACCTTCTGCGTGTTAGGCAGACGTGATAACCGCTACACCGCGGAAACTGCTTGTGTGCACATTACTTCACAGACAACTTGTAGTGATGTTGCCATCGTAACTAAAAAATTCAATAAATGTGGTACTTGCAAAACGAAGGGACATGCAGCAGATCCACACACGACGTGGCTCATTGGAGGACAATACGACATAGGCAGGAAAATACTGTTCCCGCCCGGGATCGAACCGGGGCCCTTCTGCGTGTGAAGCAGACGTGATAACCGCTACACTACGGAAACGACGGACCCGAGGAGTCCATCCTTGTTCACTCGAACTTGCCTCAGCCTTTCTCTAGTCCGTGAATGCACACACGACAGTTCTTTTGTCAGCCTGGAACCCATCACAGCCGAGGGCTCAAGAAGTCTTCGGGGTGCTCGAGAGGGTGTCTGCCGTAGCACCCCTAACGAGATAGCGGCGTTTCGCGCAGTCGTTATTGCAAGTCATATCAGCAAAAGCAATCACTTTCTCAGCAGCAGGCAGTGCGAGCCCAGCGGCAGCTCTACATGAAGGTACCAATAGCCCAGGAAGGCCGCCGACCGCGGGAATTCGCGCCGCCCCCATCCCGCCAGCGTACACGAGACTTCCAGGGCACCCTGGACGACATCTAGGGACTGCAATAATTGGCATTCGCCGTGTCACAGGGCTCGTTGGTCTAGGGGTCAGTTCCGCCGCAGCAGCGGCCGTGTGCAGACGTGCCGGAGTGCTCGCTCCGCGCGTGTTTGGCGGCGCCTGCAGCTGGTTGGGCCTTGTAAGTACATCATGGCCTTTGCCATGGATGATCAGTTACGCCGTTACACGTTGCGTTTCCAATTCCCGTTCGGTTTTAGCCGACCACAGGTCCACGAATTAGTCGATTTCTTCTTCGACAGATTGAGTCTTAAAGACGAGGAAGTTTTAGGGTTTTCTTACGATTTCCTGGCGAATGCTGTCTACGTGAAACTTGTTAGTGACGAGCCTTGTTTTCGTGTAATGGACTTAACTAAGGGTACTGCCGAGTTCGTTAATTCTGATGGTGAAATTTGTAAAGTTGTCGTTACCCATGCTGGGTTAGGTCTGCGCACGGTCCGTGTGTTCAACCTACCATTTGAAATTGAACTTGCACGTATTCGGCAATGTCTGTCCCAGTATGGGAACGTATTGGAAATTCACCAAGAGCAGTGGAGTGGACTTAAACACTTCAATGTGGATAATGGTGTCAGGGTAGCGCGAATTGACCTCTCGAAGCATATCCCGTCGAATGTCGTGATACAAGGCTTCCGGGCACTCGTTATGTACGAGGGGCAACCACGTACTTGTGTACTTTGTTCCTCTACGGACCATCTGAAGGCCGCGTGTCCCCGTGCTAAACCAGTGCGTCGTGTTTTGCGACAACGCGATGCCCTTGCAGCAGGGCAGGATGGCAATAGGCCGACGTATGCCGAGAGCCTTGTCGGTCCGTCTGTCGTTAGCGCGCCACCGCTGCACGCGGCTGAGGTTGTGCCTGACGTGACCGCCGCCGATGTAAACACAGCTACGGCGAGCCGAATGCCCGTTGATTCTGACGTGGAAAACTATGCAATCGACGGGGCCGGAAATTCGCGCCCTTCGGATGCTGGCGTGGTCCATGTGGAACCTCCGCCAGGATTGCCCGATCAACATCTGCACCCATCTGCGGAGAGTCTTCCACCTGAGGACTCTGGTAACCAGCCGCGAGTTTCCCATCCCCTTGAAGTGTCTTCTCCGCTAAGCGCGTTTTCCGGCAACGAACAGTCTCCCGCGGGTGCTACTCTTACCGCTGCGAAACCCGACATCAACGAACACGTTGAGGACGTCCGTCCTCAGAAGAAAGGACGACCAAAGAAATCGGTCCGTAAGCTGAGTGACGAGGAAACTCGTACTCTTGAACAGAAACTGCAACGTACAATCAAGCAGTTCCGGACCGATGAATGTGAGAGAATCGTTACAGACGATGGAGTACAGGTCGTGCAGCATTCAGAGGAGACCGATGTGGTGATGCATGTCGACAGTTCTGGACCCGATGCCTTTATGGATACCACTCCCTCGCCGGGGTCGAGCAAGCAGCCGTCCTGGGCCGACGATACGCATTAACATGGTATTGCCCTTTCTTATGCGGGATTACAAAATTGCAACTGCTAATATAAATCGAATAACATCTGATGTCAAATTAAAATGTTTGACTGACTATATGTACGCCGCCGATATAGATATCGTTTTCTTACAAGAAGTCGTCACACCCAAGGTCGGGAATGTCACGGGCTATGAGGCCATCATCAATATCGGCGATGAGGCAGGGACTGCAATTTTGTACAAGGCGGGCATCACTTGCAGACCTCGAGCGATTTTAGAAACGGGTAGAGGGATTGTCGTACAATTCGAAGATTTGCTTTTGATCAACGTCTACGCCCCGACTGGATCTACAGGCCGAAGGGATAGGAGTGTTTTTTATCGCGATGCGATTGTACCATTATTATCCTGTGGTTGTTCGAGGATTTTATTGGGCGGCGATTTTAATTGTGTTGTACGCAGAGAAGACCAGTGTCCGAATTTTAATTTTTGTTTGGAGTTGCGAGATTTAATTGATGGGCTGGACTTACAAGATACCTGGTGCTCACTTCGCCCGCAGGTCGCCGGATATACTTATGTTACCGCTGCCTCCGCTAGTCGTCTGGATAGGTTTTATGTATCTAAAGACATTTTAAGCGCTGCCAGGGATTGTGAAATATGGCCTGTTAATTTTAGCGACCACTGTGCGTATCACATCACGCTTCGGCATGTCTCGCAGAAAACCTTTTTGGGTCGAGGCGTCTGGCAACTGAACGTCGCCCTGTTGAACGACGGCGACCTGAAGAAGGATCTCATTGCAACGTGGCAATGGTGCCTCCAGCGACGACAAAGATATAGGGAGCGTGTTCATTGGTGGACGGAGTTAGTGAAGCCGCACATAAAGAAATGTATTTGTCAGTTTGCCAGGGCTAAGGCGTACTGGAAGAAACAGACGTTGGAGTTTTATTTTACCGCTCTCCGCCAGTTATATAACGATTTCTCTGCACTGCCTGGCAATCTCCTACGCATTAAACGTACCAAAGCCAAAATCACCGCTTTGGTTCGTGAGTCTCTGGCAGGAGCCCAAGTCCGGGCACGCTCTTCCGATGACACCTTTAATGAGTCTGCGTCCTTGTACCACGTCATACGGGAAGCTAAAAGGGGGAGACAAAAAATCATTACTCAACTGACAGATGACGAAGGTCGTGTTTATGATGAGCAAGGCGAGCTTAAGACTTTTATTCGGAATCATTTCCGGCAACTTTACTCACTGCATGACACAGATGTAGAGGCGGGAGAGGAATTTTTGTCTAACATTACGGCATCGGTGGATCCGGACGACCACGCACAGCTCCTGGCACCCATAACTAACTTCGAAGTGAAGTCTATCATTACGTCTGCGGCGAAAGGGAAAGCTGCAGGCTTAGACGGTTTGCCGATTGAATTTTATCTTCGGTACTGGGATGTTTTCGGCGACGAACTGACTATCATGTATAATGAATTGTTAATGAATACTGCTCTTCCATCGCAGTTTACTGAGGGCATGATAGTCTTAGTCTCCAAACCGTCACCGGGGACTTCACTCATTAACTTACGACCAATCACCCTACTCAACGCAGATTTCAAAATCTTTACTAGGATTATCAATGCCAGACTCAAGCCAGTCCTTCGTAAAGTTCTTGGTTCATATCACATGAACGTGGTTACTGGCCGATCAATGATAGACGCCCTGTGCGAATATCGAGATATTGCATATTTGACTTGGATTTGCAAGACCACGTTGGCAATAGTCTTTTTTGACTTCGATAAGGCATTTGATAGGACTAACCACGGATTTCTGTTCAGAACGCTGGAAAAACTGGGTTTCAACCAGCATTTCGTACAGATAATAAGACACTGTATCTGCAATACGTCTTCCCGCGTGAAATTCAACGGCCAGTTAACAGCCCCTGTGCCCATTCACCAAGGTTTGCGACAAGGGTGCCCGCTTTCTACGACTCTTTTCGCCATTGCTATAGAGCCACTACTGAAGACGTTTTGCGTCACCTTACCGGGTCTTCAAACGCTGAATACAAAGACCGTCTGTCATGCCTATGCGGACGATATTAGCGTCCTTATCAACAACGACGGAGAGTTCGATACCGTGCGACGGCTTGTCCACCGGTATGCCAGCGCCTGCGGTGCACGCCTTAACGAACGGAAATCCAAAGTCTTGCATTTAGGTCCGCAGGCTCGCTTTGCGAACACCGTTTGGTTAGAGGCAACCAACCAACTCAAGCACCTTGGTTTGATTCTCACTTCGAATCCACGGGAAATGGTGAGAGTGAATTGGGAACAGAAGCTCAACGTCCTTCGAGCTTTGATTCGAGAGCACAATACGCGGTCTTTAGACAGGATTCAGAGAGCACATTTCGTCAATTATTATGTTCTCAGCAAGATTTACCATGTTGCCGCTGTTCTCCCTATTCCTACCGATATTGCAAACAGAATTTTAGCTCTTGCAGGCTGGTACGTTTGGCGAGGTAATATTTTTAAAGTCGCTTTCAAGGCTACCGCTTTACCTCACTATAAAGGTGGTCTAGCCCTTAAAGATGTTGAATTACAGTGCTTAGCGATTTTTCTAGCTAGAACATCAAGGATCGTACGATGTAGTCAGACAGGTCTTACGGCACGTCTATTCCAGCAGTTACGACCACCGGATATGACGCCACCGATAAATGTTGGACCTATCCATCCCGAGCTCGTTCATATTCGCCGATATTACGTGGAGTCCAGCTATGTGCATCAACACCTGCAAGCATTCACTGCTGCGGCTGTTTACAGTGTATTTACAATCGGCAACAGAATAACTCTATTGAAATGAAGTATCCTGGCAAGAACTGGCGACAAATTTGGATGAATATCAGCACTCCTCTTCTTCGTTCCCGAGTACGTTCCTTGTGGTATGATGTTGTGAACGAGGTGATGCCCACGGGAGAGAAATTGTGTAAGATCCAATTACGGCCTACACCGACTTGCGACGCATGTGGACATGTGGAAACGTTGCAACACATATTATACTGCAGAGATCAAACGCAAATCTGGAACTGGACGAGAATGAAACTGGCTCTTATTAATAGAACGTCGCCATCCGCAATACAACTGCAGGATATACTCCACCCGGACTGGCAATTATTTCCGAAATCTAAAAATAATAGCTATACCTGGTTAATTGGACAGTACCTCTATTATATGCTGACGACTAAAACGCCTACACTTTCTGATTTTCATCTGTATCTTATTGCCGAATATTACGCGATCAAACGATTACGAAAATATAAAGAAAAATTTCAGAAATTTCTCACCGTTGCTTTGAATGATGGAAAACTTTAAGTGTGCGAACTATTGAGCACGATTATTGCTTTTTATTCCTTTCTTCTATCATCAGGGTATCTCTTTGTCAGTTCTCCGGACTTTATTGTTTCATGGTTGGTACAATGTGTGCACCTAATCCCAAAGAGAATCAGCATGCAACAGGATGCTAAACTTGTGGAGCCAATATTTATTTCTGTTTCTTTACGTTCCCTAGAAGACACGTATAGTTTAATTTGATGAAGTTTAACTCAGACGAGGCAGTATTTCTTTCTAGATACCCGTTTTTCCTCAACACGGACCTTTAATTTCTCCTTATTATCTATGATGCTGAAAGAGAAACATATGCTCTTGTTGATCTTGCCTCCACCAACTCAAGGAACACACCAGTTACTTTAGTGAATAACTGCAAGGAAACAGCACGGCGGCCATCTCGGCGAACCTACTCTCAACGCTAAGAGACGACAACATTGAATCAAGCCTCAAGCAACTCAAACATCGATGAAAGCAGAACGACACGGAAACATTCATGCCATTACTAAGTGAAGACGAGCTTGAGAGGTAGTGATCCTGAGATACACCACCGCAAAATATATATCTAAAAAAATAAAAAAAAAAAAATAAAAATAAAAATAAAAATAAAAAAATCTCAAAAAAAAAGCGCAGAAGCTAGCCGAAGAAGGCACAAAAAGGTGAGCGTATGGATGGGCTGTGTGGGGAGAAGGGAGGCCCACAAAAAAAAAAAAAAAAAAAAAAAAAAAAAAAAAAAAAAAAAAAAAAAAGGCGTATGATTCCTGCTTAGGGTGCAGGAGGTCCCGGGTTCAAATCCCGGACGAGCCCTAGCGTTTTGTGCAAACTGATCGCACGTCAGTGGCTGAGTCAGCGCAAAAAGCTCGCCGTCAATATCAAATGAATTTCTTATTCGATGTGAGCAATTGACACTCTGGTCCGACGCGTGAAGGCGATTACGAAGGTTTCGGGTACAGATGGTAGCAGATGCATGTTAGTAAGTCTTGCTTAAAGTGATGAAAAAGTGTTTCCGCCCGGGATCGAACCGGGGACCTTCTGCGTGTTTTTTTTTTTTTTTTTTTTGTGTAATTGATCAGAGGCCTTCTGCGCCCCGCTGGTAATATGTTGAGTCACGTCTTCTCGAAATTGATGTGTTCCGTTCAATTGTTCAGAAATGTTCATTGGTTCAAGCAGGAAACCTTCTCCTCTCTTGGCTTAACACATTCCAGCTGCGAGGCGGCTCGTGGAAAGCACTCCCAAGGAAGTTCGAGAAAAATTGTCTGTATTTTGGGTTACGGACAACGACATAATGACGGTCATTGAGGTATGTCCAAAAATCGAGTACAGAGTCTACAGTTTGTCCAAATAAGTAGTGAATGGCATGTCCGCGAATCCAATTCACAGCATTGGTCTTTGTCCGAGGAAAATAGTCACGTTCCGGAAATAATAATGAAAGGGGAGTAATCCGATCCGGAATGTCCCGCGTTAGAAAAGCCACAATACGTCGAACCAAGTGCCAAACCTCCGCCGCCGGTCCGCAAACAAACCGATGTTCATCATTGTCTGGCACTCCACACGTGGAGCATAGAGGTGATTGGGCGAGGTGGATACGATGAAGGCGAAATTGGTTGATTTGCTTACCATTGACAGTTATGTACCAGACAGATTGAACATTCGTGTCAAGGTAACAGGCGAACACCGCGCGCCATACATGACGCCAGTCAACCTGTGGGAACTTTAGTTCAATCGGGTTAGGAGGACGACCTAATTGGAGGACATTGTATACTGCCTTTGTCTTGAGTAAAAGCTGTCTTGGTAAGGTGAGGCGTAGATAACTGAGTTCCAGAAAGAAGTACCGTATATAATGGAACTGGGCCGGAACATCCGCGATCATCACTGGGGCTGACAGTGAGGCCGGCGAGTATGCCGACAGGAGGAGACCAGTGAGGCTCGTTGGGCAACGTGTCCATACCGTCATCTGGGAGCTGACAAATAGGGCGCGAGCTCTATCCGGCACGTGAAACAGACCTATCCCACCTCGTTCACGGGGAAGAGTAAGGGTCGCATAGTTAACTTTGAACAACATCCCAGAGCTGACGAAAGATGCCATCGCTGCCAACATGCGACGTGCCACAGTAAGCGGGAAAGGTAGAACTTGCGCTACATGGGGAACTCGGGATGCGATATATGTATTGACATATCGAGCTCGTTGGAGAATATCTAGGGATCGAAGGCGATGGTCCATAAGACCTGCTCTGATCATTAAAAGGAGGCGTCGGCAGTTGATGGTGGCTGAACGCCGGAGATCAGATGAAAAATCTATTCCCAAACAACGAATGGTATCAACGGTGGTGAGAGGTGTAACGCACTCCACGGGAAGTCCCGTGCCAATGAACATAACTTGTGACTTACGTACGTTTAAAGAGCTACCCGACGCCTCACCATAAGTCGCTACCCACGTCAAAACAGCTCGAACTTCGTCGGCATTACGTAAACAGATGACGACATCGTCAGCATAGGCCGTGCAACAGAATCGGTAGCGATCTATGGACAACCCTACCAAACGTTGTCTTAGCCCACATAGCAAGGATTCCAAGGAAAAGGCGTACAAAATTGCTGATAGAGGGCAACCTTGACGTACGGATCGACCTATTATTATCGGTGGAGTGAGTCTGCCATTGTACATAATCCTGGATGAGGCACCCCGCAGAAGGCGCATCACTACCATGATAACGGCGACCGGGAAACCCATATGGTGGAGAACGGCCGTAAGGAACGAATGGTCAACCCTATCGAAAGCTTGACTGAAGTCCAAAGACGCAAGTGCCCCAGAGAGGCGTTGTGCCTGGGTAACGGCGATCATATCCCTGTAGCGGCATAAAGCCGTGCGAATATTGTTGTCGCCTCCCAAAGATGCTTGGTCTGGCGACACAACATATCGGGCAACGTTTTTAAGTCGTGCTGCCAAAAGGCGAGTGAAGATTTTCATATCACTGTTAAGGAGGGTGAGGGGCCGATAATCACTGATATTGTTGCCACCGTGCGGTTTATGTACAGGAATAATAATTCCTTCCATGAAAGCGTCCGGCACAGGTACTTCCGGAGACATCAGTTCCCGACAGATGGAGGTGAAGGTGGACTCTAACAAATCACGGAAGGTGCGATAAAATTCGAGGGGAAGACCGTCGGGGCCCGGGGAGCGATTGATGGTTCCTGCCCGGATCGCATCGCGGACTTCCTCATCAGTCACCTCCGACATCAATTCAATCGCCGCATCTCCTGGGATACCACCGAAGTTGAGCTGTGAGACTTCCTCGATCAACTCTGGGGAATGTGGAACTGCGGCGTAGAGCTGCCGGTAGTGGGCGTGAAGCACATTCCCTATGGCAGATTGGGTTGCGTAGCGACGCCCGTCTTGATCCGTTAGGACGTGAATCAATTTTCGGCGTCGATTTTGTCGTTCTTGAACGATATGGTACATCGACGGATGTTCATGAGGCATGCGATCAGCAGTACGAGATCGTACTATCGCCCCTTCCAAATGCCGTCGCATGAGATTGGAAATTTGGGCCTTAGCTTGGTTCATCCTTGTATGGCGCTCAGGGGAGGCTGGCATCGCGGAGCATTCTCGTAGGATCCTGTAGTAAAAGTCCATAGTGCTCTTCCTCCAGGCGACAACATCTTTGCCATACCGGATTAAAGTTTTTCGAAGAGCAGGTTTTGCACACTGGATCCACCAGGATATGGTAGACGGATACGTGGGTCGGCGTCTATTACATGTGATCCAAGTGTCTTCTATTAGAAGTCGACAGTCAGGTGAATTAAGAAGTGCCGTGTTCAGTTTCCATAAACCACGTCCGTGCCATACTGCCTGTCTTGTGAGAACAACATCACAGAAGTAAGCCTCATGGTCTGAGAAAGCAACAGGCCAGATTTCAGCCTGTCGAGTGTGTTGAATTAGGGATCGCGAGATGTAGATGCGATCCAGTCGGCTAGAGGAGTGCGCAGTGTGGTACGTAAAGCCCAAAAGATCACCGTGAACATGTCTCCACGTGTCGACAAATTGTAGCCGCGTGACGACTGTTTCCAGAGCGGCGCATGGTGAGTGACGCGGCAATTGATCCTGAGGTCGCTGGGTGCAGTTGAAGTCTCCACCCATGATCCAGTCATCGTGTGGTCCCATAAAAAGGGGTGTGACTTCATTCGCGAAGAAGGCATTGCGTTCACGACGGTAGCTGGAGCCCGACGGCGCATAAATATTGATGATGCGTACACCAAAGAGAGTAAGGGCCATACCTCTGCCGCTGGGGAGGTATAGGACATCTTCGGCAGGAAGACCTTCGCGTAAGATGATGGCAACACCACTACCGGTGTCCGAAGCGGGAGAAAGATGCATCGTGAAGCCATGTGGTGGTGAAAAATCGGCGACATGCACTTCCTGAAAAAGCGCAATATCTATGTCCGCATCATAAATCATATCGCGGAGCAGCGCTAGTTTGTGGGGCGCACGAATGGTCGCGAGGTTAATCGTTGCGACACGATAATGCTGGTGTTGGAGTCCCACAGGCACAGGCGGGGTTTCTTCTTCAGGAGCGAGAGGTCGTCGATCTTGCCGGTCCGCTGAAGAGGCTGCTATTGTGGAGAGTTTGCGGGCGCGGGCGCAACCGATGGAGGTGCCCCATCATCAGCAGCGTCCACCCCAGTCCCTTCGATCTCCACGTCGTCTGCCCAGGAGACTGATGCTGCGGTAGGGCATCGGCTGTGCACGTCATCCACGTGGAGAGGAGACGTAGTTTTCGTCTCATCGGATAGGCTCTCTTCAACGTCGACCTGTGGGGGCGACGGCGTCAGTAATGAGGGGTGTTCGTTGTCAGTGGTCGCCTGTGGCGGGTCTGTCGCATCAGCCTTTCGGTCATCAAAGATCGGTTTGTCGTCCATCTTCGGGTCTGCATCCCCGGTATCCATCCGTAGAATGGATTCATCAGGGGGTGTACGGCTACGTTTCTTTCTCTTTCGTGTCGACCCTTGTTTTCGAACAAGTCGTTCAGAGTCCGATGGCGGGTGGCTTTCGTCTGACTCCGGACCAGTCTGAAGGAAAGCAGAAGTAGGTACCACTCCCGGATCAACGTCCATCTCAGTAGCATTTTCAGTCACAGTGCTGCGATGATTCGGCAGGTTAGGATCTGGCGTCTGGGGCACCTCAGAAGGAATCTCAGGAGCGGTTGTATCTACCTGATCAGACGACGTCAACGGAGCAGGAAGACTCTGTGTAGACGTGCTACCTTCCTGGGCAACCTTGGCGTATGTGACAGGGATCTGAGTCATCACCGCTGGGGACGCTTCCTCGCCGACCGGCGTCTGGATCAGGCGGCGTCGCATGCAGGCGGATCTGACGTGGCCTTCTTGTCCACAACCCGCACATGTTCGGGGTTGGCCGTCGTACATGACAATGGCTCGCACCCCGCCAATGGTCAGGTATGATGGAATATGTTTTTTCAGTTCAATTTTGACCTGACGCACACCATTAAGGACATGGTAGGTCGTGAAGGTTTGCCATTTTTCCTCTACGTAACCGATGACGTTACCGAATGGTTGTAACGCAGAGACAACTTCGTCCTTCGGCACTTCAAAAGGTAGTTCAAACACCCTAATCGTGCGTTGACCGTACTCTGCGAGTTCAAGTGTTACAGCTCCGACGTGACCATCAGAGTATTTGAACTTAAGTCCATTGGCATGGCGGCGAATAACATCTTCACACACCTCGGTGTTTGTCATTTTAATATGAACGACACTACTCGTGATCGAAAAATGGATTCCGATAACGTGGTTAGGATCTAAACGAACTTCTTCACGTATGAACGTTTCAACTTCATGTGCACGAGGTCGCGCATGTTCAGCTAGGAAGGAAACTTTAAGGGTCGCACGGCGGTAAGCGCTCGACATGTTGTTCACAGTGGACGGACGCAAGCCTGAAAGCTACGACGCGGAAGTAAACAACGCCTGCAGCGGAGCACTGGCCGGCGCGCGGGGCCGTCCGCACGCTGCCACGGCTGAGAGCCGACTGAAGTCCGACGCGTGAAGGCGATTACGAAGGTTTCGGGTACAGATGGTAGCAGATGCATGTTAGTAAGTCTTGCTTAAAGTGATGAAAAAGTGTTTCCGCCCGGGATCGAACCGGGGACCTTCTGCGTGTTAGGCAGACGTGATAACCGCTACACCACCGAAACTGCTTGTGTGCACCTTACTTCACAGACAACTTGTAGTGATGTTGCCATCGTAACTAAAAAATTCAATAAATGTGGTACTTGCAAAACGAAGAGACATGCAGCAGATCCACACACGACGTGGCTCATTGGAGGACAATACGACATAGGCAAGAAAATACTGTTCCCGCCCGGGATCGAACCGGGGACCTTCTGCGTGTGAAGCAGACGTGATAACCGCTACACTACGGAAACGACGGACCCGAGGAGTCCATCCTTGTTCACTCGAACTTGCCTCAGCCTTTCTCTAGTCCGCGAATGCACACACGACAGTTCTTTTGTCAGCCTGGAACCCATCACAGCCGAGGGCTCAAGAAGTCTTCGGGGTGCTCGAGAGGGTGTCTGCCGTAGCACCCCTAACGAGATAGCGGCGTTTCGCGCAGTCGTTATTGCAAGTCATATCAGCAAAAGCAATCACTTTCTCAGCAGCAGGCAGTGCGAGCCCGGCGGCAGCTCTACATGAAGGTACCAATAGCCCAGGAAGGCCGCCGACCGCGGGAATTCGCGCCGCCCCCATCCCGCCAGCGTACACGAGACTTCCAGGGCACCCTGGACGACATCTAGGGACTGCAATAATTGGCATTCGCCGTGTCACAGGGCTCGTTGGTCTAGAGGTATGATTCCTGCTTAGGGTGCAGGAGGTCCCGGGTTCAAATCCCGGACGAGCCCTAGCGTTTTGTGCAAACTGATCGCACGTCAGTGGCTGAGTCAGCGCAAAAAGCTCGCCGTCAATATCAAATGAATTTCTTATTCGATGTGAGCAATTGACACTCTGGTCCGACGCGTGAAGGCGATTACGAAGGTTTCGGGTACAGATGGTAGCAGATGCATGTTAGTAAGTCTTGCTTAAAGTGATGAAAAAGTGTTTCCGCCCGGGATCGAACCGGGGACCTTCTGCGTGTTAGGCAGACGTGATAACCGCTACACCACCGAAACTGCTTGTGTGCACCTTACTTCACAGACAACTTGTAGTGATGTTGCCATCGTAACTCAAAAATTCAATAAATGTGGTACTTGCAAAACGAAGGGACATGCAGCAGATCCACACACGACGTGGCTCATTGGAGGACAATACGACATAGGCAAGAAAATACTGTTCCCGCCCGGGATCGAACCGGGGACCTTCTGCGTGTGACGCAGACGTGATAACCGCTACACTACGGAAACGACGTACCCGAGGAGTCCATCCATGTTCACTCGTACTTGCCTCAGCCTTTCTCTAGTCCGTGAATGCACACACGACAGTTCTTTTGTCAGCCTGGAACCCATCACAGCCGAGGGCTCAAGAAGTCTTCGGGGTGCTCGAGAGGGTGTCTGCCGTAGCACCCCTAACGAGATAGCGGCGTTTCGCGCAGTCGTTATTGCAAGTCATATCAGCAAAAGCAATCACTTTCTCAGCAGCAGGCAGTGCGAGCCCAGCGGCAGGTCTACATGAAGGTACCAATAGCCCAGGAAGGCCGCCGACCGCGGGAATTCGCGCCGCCCCCATCCCGCCAGCGTACACGAGACTTCCAGGGCACCCTGGACGACATCTAGGGACTGCAATAATTGGCATTCGCCGTGTCACAGGGCTCGTTGGTCTACGTCGCGCTTCAGCTGTGCTACCGTGTGGACGTGTGTACTGCTGCGCTCCGATTGTGTTGTTTACATACGTGTTCTGCTGTTGTCTCCTTTGCTGGCTGTCCGTTCATCTTCGTGTTTGTGTATCGTCGTTAGTGTTTAGCTGTTCATCGCCGTTCTGTCACTTGCCGGAATTTCGGTTTTTTAACCGGAGTTTCATCCCTGTTCTGAATCATGTCTACGACCGTCAGGAAAAACACACTGGTCTTCGCTTTCGACAAGGAAACCCGTCATATCCAGCCAACGTCACTGGAAATACACGATTGGATTACTGAGGTAATTGGTGTCAACTCTGATTCCGTCCATACAATGCAGTTAGACAATGATAAATACTGTATTTTTGTTAAGTTTGAGAGCTCGGTGACGATAGATAGACTTTTAGCAAAGTGGGGTAGTGAAGTAGAATTCATTCACAGAGACGGCTCGAAGAGCAAAGTTCGGATCTGGCGAGCTGATATTGTTTACACTACCGTTCGCGTGCTTAACTTACCTATTGAAATTGATAATGATTTAATTAAGGATGCGCTTTGCAAGTATGGTGACGTGAAATCTGTTAATAATGAACGTTGGTCTCGTCACTACAAACTGCAGTGTTTTAACGGAATTCGATCTGTGGAGATGGACATCAAGACCAATATTCCGTCTCATATATTTGTAAATGGCTACAGGGCGCAAATTGTGTATTCAGGTCAAGTACCGACCTGTCATGTTTGTAATGAGTCTGGCCACTTTAGACAGGATTGTCCGCGGCGGGTTTTTGTATTGAAAAGCAATCTAACGCAACGCCAGAAACTTACCCTAAACGATGTCTTGCCAAATAATGTATCTATCCCCCTGGGTGTGGATACTGCCCAAGCAAACCACTCTGATTTCTCCGTAAATGATATTACTCAATTTCCATGTTTAGATAAAAAGGCTGATGTTGACACCCCCGCATCATCCGAATTGCAGACAAAAAAACGGCCCCATGAGATAACTGATAGCTGTTCTGACGACGAGTTGTCTGACAAATCTCACTCCGCACGCAAACAAAAACAATGCGAGGAGGAAGTAATGCCACAACTCCAGGAAATGCAGATGGAAGCTTGTAAACAATCAGAACGTAACCAATTGGTGGGAAACTGCGAAGACGGGGATGTTTCTAGCAATAACCGCGAAACATCAGGAGGGGACACAGTTTGCAAAGACGAGCAGCCTCCTGACAGTCACGAGGAACAATTAGTGTGTCTGGATCAACCCTCTGTAACGGCTAGTGCTTCCCCGAAGGGTACTGACCACACGACAGGGCTAAGCAGTACAGGCCGTGTCGTACAGTTGGACGACCCGACGGGATCGGCGTCACAACCGACCACCACAAAACCCGTCACAGAGCCTTCGGATGCTCCACGAAGGAAGTTAAAGCCACAACCGAATGTCAATGCTCCTCGTAATCAAGCGAAGTTAAAGAGCGTGAAAAGTGACACGAAACCCCGAAATGTGCGTTACGAAACTGTCAGACACGGGTCATTGAAAGAATCTCCTGAGGAACTTCCTGATAATCAATCTTCTACTGATTCAGGAGGGAAATCTCACACCTAGACTGCACTAATACTGTAATTAGCAACCTCTCAATGGGACGTTCTGTTCTGTCTAAATTTTCTGTGTCTCCTAAGTAATAATTTAGTCGCATGTTATTTACTCACTGTCCTAACATCCAACGAGTAATAACGCAATGACCCAGTGTTATACTATTGCTACTGTCAATATTAACAAAATACGGTCGGCATTGAAAATAGCAGCGCTAAAAGAATTTTTATATGACTCGGGAACTGATATAGCCCTGCTGCAGGAAGTTGTCACGTCGGATTTAAATATTCCCGGGTATGTTGCTCACCTAAATGTCTCCCACGAAACTAGCGTGGGGACAGCTTTTTTAATCCGGGATGGGATTCCAGTAACGGAAGTAGAACGACTGGAATCTGGAAGGGGAATAGGGCTCAAGATTTATGACGTGTCCCTTATTAACTTGTATGCCCCTTCTGGCAGCTCACATAGATCTGACAGAACACGATTTTTTAAAGACGAGGTAATATACTTATTACGCAAAAACCCCAGTCACCTTATAATGGGGGGTGATTTTAATTGCGTCCTCAACAGGAAAGATCAGAGTCCAAATTTTAATTATTCTGCTGAATTAAAACATCTCGTCACTAGCTTAAAGCTAAAGGATGCTTGGGAATGCAAACACCCTGCTGTTGTCGAGTACACTTATGCAACTTCCAATGCATGCAGCAGAATCGACAGATTCTACATTACCGACAATCTCGAATCGGCTTTATTGAAAACAGAAACGGTTCCTGTCTACTTTTCGGACCATTCCGGTGTGTTGGCCTGTATAAATTTACAAGCGCAGCCAATACGCCGCTTCAAAAACCAGTGGAATTTAAATGTCTCGCTGTTACAAGACCGTGAATTAGAAGATCAGATAAAAGACGCATGGGCGTTATGCCTGCGTGCTCTTCCTAGATACGCGACTACCGTCGAATGGTGGACAAAAATGACAAAGCCGAAACTTAGAAAGACGATAATGCAATATAGCTTTCAGAGGGCCAGAGATCTTAAGAACACTATAGAGTTCTATTACTCAGTACTCAGAGAGCTATATGGTCAAACATCTGGTTCACATCTTCGCCTGACAGATATCAAAAAAATTAAGGCTAAATTACTCAGCATTAAGAGGCATCAACTGGAAGGACTTAAAATAAAATCCAAGGCGAAATCTGTCTCAGAGGACGAAACAACTTCCCTATACCACCTTCTGAAGCACGCTCAAAACAGAAGAACAATGCTTATCGACGAATTACGGACGGCGAATGGTACAAGTCTTAGGACACAGAAAGATATTTTGAATGAGATCTATCGCTACTTCGATAACCTATATTCCGAAAATTCCAGCTGCGAGGAATCTATTGATGATTTCCTCGACTTTCTTGTGCCACAGCTGACGGATGATGACAACGTTACCTTCCTGTCGCACGTCTGTAATGAGGACGTTTATGTGACTCTGTGTACCTCCCCTCTGAAAAAATCCCCAGGTCCTGATGGTCTACCTGCAGAATTTTATGTCCGCTATTGGCCGATAGTGGGAGGGACAATTACAGCGATTGTAAATGAAGTTCTTCAGGGCGCAATGATACCCTCTGAATTTAAAGAAAGTAAAATAGTCCTTATCCCCAAAACTAAAGGACACAAAGATCTTACTAACTTCCGACCGATTTCGTTGCTCAACGCGGACTATAAAATAATAGCAAGAATTCTCAACAAGAAAATTTCATCCTTAGCAAATAGACTGATTAGTCCGTATCAACACTGCATTGCAGGTAAAACTCTGTTTCACAATTTAGCCGAATTTCGGGATATAATTGCAATCACTTCCGTCACTAACATCAAATGTGCCCTGGTTTTCCTGGATTTTCATAAAGCATTCGATCTCGTGAATCATATCTACCTTTTCAAGACGTTAAAAAAGCTCGGTTTCCAGGAGCGAGCCTTAAACGTAATAAAAAACGTGGCGACAGGAATAAACGCATGCATAGCAGTTAACAGTCAGGCTACGAGAAAATTCCAAATACGACGCGGTGTTCCTCAGGGAAGCCCCCTTTCTATGTCACTATTTGCCATTTCACTGGACCCATTTCTTAAACGTATTCACGATAAATTAACAGGTTTAACACTGTCAGGGTGCAAAACAGCTATAAAAGCTTATGCTGATGATGTAGGCGTCATAATCAGAAATAATGACGATGTAGCTACGTTAGCTGCAGTGATTCAGACTTACTGCAGTGCGTCTGGGGCAAATTCAAATGAAAAGAAAAGCAAAATTTTACATCTTAGGGGTTTTGAGCACATAAACGTAGAGTGGGCAAAGCTGGTCAGGCAGCATACGACGCTTGGTGTCACATTGACCGCATGCCCAATGAAAATGACTGCGTTGAATTGGAAAGCTGCGGCACGGAAAGTGCAGGGTGCTATAATGGAAAATTTATCACGGAATATGAATCAGATTCAGAGGATTAAGTACATCAACACGTGTATCTTAGCTACAGCATACCACACCGCTCAGCTCTTTCCACTACCCAAAATGATAGCCAAGAACATAACGTCCAGAATCACAAATTTTCTGTGGAAAGGAGAACTGTTTCGAGTAACCGCCAAAGTGGCTACCTTACATCCCCGAAATGGTGGTTTAGGTCTCATCAATATCACTAACAAAGCCTCTGCACTCTTCGTCAAAAGGCAACTAACTATCATTAGAGAAGTACCGGAAAGTATTTCAAGCCGACTTTTTGAAATTCTAAAACCTCGCAGCCTGCAGCCTCCTATTGATGTGCAAAAAATTAACAATCGTCTCCAGCACGTGCGAGCCTTTTATATTGAACTTAGCTACTTGAGGGACGAAGTTACACGGCTACGTCAACTAACGTCAAGAGATATTATGCGGGTCTGGGAGACGTGTGAAGGAAAGAATAAAGTAGAGAGACAGTTTCCTCACATACACTGGACTGCTATCTGGCAAAACATCAATTTAAAAGTTTTATCTTCTGACATAAGAACAGCATGGTACAAAGCCGTTAATAATATCATTAGCACCAACGAAAGATTATATGAAATTGGCCTTAGTGACACCAATCTATGTCAACGATGTCGACTAGTGGACACAATTATCCATCGATACACTTGCGGCGGCAATATACATATCTGGAATTGGCTCAAGGTGCAAATAGCTCTCATTACAAGGTCTTCACCTCAGTACATCTCGCTGTCAGTGCTGCACAGACCACAAGACCGTTATTTTCCAGAGACGAAGAATAATGCCGTCTATTGGCTCCTAGGAAATTATGTAACTTACGTAACTCATGACGCTGGAACTGACACCGTTACAGATTTCAAGATATACTTACAGTGCAAATACCACAAAATACGTACGTATGCAGACCACAAGAAGAAATATGGTAATATGCTACAAATTATATTTGATAGAATGGGGATAGGCTAAACACCATCAACCTAAAGCACACAGTATTGAGTGACTATAATACTATGTGCAGAATTATTGTCTGTTTCATTTCTTATACTTTCATTTTTGTTGATTTTCCACTATGACAAAATGGTCAAAAACGACAACAAATAAAAAATTTAAAAAAATTAAAAAAAAAATGAAGGCAGGAACAACAAGTAGAAGATTGAGTTATATTTTTCATTTTATGCACATGGAGAGGCATTACTTATTTCACGAACGAATTCCTTTCATTTAATCATGATAATATAAAAAACCATAAAAAAAGAGGAAACACTAATTTAAAAAAAAATTAAAAACAAAAAAATTAAAAAAATGGAAAAAACAAAAAAAATAAATTTGCTAAAGTGGGCAGTTGTATTTTTGGATCATAGGAGCGACAAGGTCGAAAATCAGTGATGGGTATGGTGGAGACATTGTGGCCAGGCCTCAGATTATTCTTGACCCCTGCCCACTTTGCCTCCTTCTGCCTATTACTTATAAAAAATTTTAATTAAAAGTGGTTCAAAAAAACGAAAAAAAAATAAAAAGAAAGTGGTTAAGGCGAAAACAAAAAAACAAAAACAAAAAAAAAAAAAAAAAAAAAAATAAAAAAAAGTGGTTAAGGCGTAAAAAAAAAAAAAAAAAAAAAAAAAAAAAAAAAAAAAAAAAAAAGTCGGTAGAGCATTAGGCTTTTAACCTAAGGGTCCAGGGTTCGAGTCCCTGTCAGGGCGAAGATAAAAAGAAAAAAAAAAAAAAAAAAAAAAAAAAAAAAAAAAAAAAAAAAAAAGGGGTATGATTCTTGCTTAGGGTGCAGGAGGTCCCGGGTTCAAATCCCGGACGAGCCCTAGCGTTTTGTGCAAACTGATCGCACGTCAGTGGCTGAGTCAGCGCAAAAAGCTCGCCGTCAATATCAAATGAATTTCTTATTCGATGTGAGCAATTGACACTCTGGTCCGACGCGTGAAGGCGATTACGAAGGTTTCGGGTACAGATGGTAGCAGATGCATGTTAGTAAGTCTTGCTTAAAGTGATGAAAAAGTGTTTCCGCCCGGGATCGAACCGGGGACCTTCTGCGTGTTAGGCAGACGTGATAACCGCTACACCACCGAAACTGCTTGTGTGCACCTTACTTCACAGACAACTTGTAGTGATGTTGCCATCGTAACTAAAAAATTCAATAAATGTGGTACTTGCAAAACGAAGAGACATGCAGCAGATCCACACACGACGTGGCTCATTGGAGGACAATACGACATAGGCAAGAAAATACTGTTCCCGCCCGGGATCGAACCGGGGACCTTCTGCGTGTGAAGCAGACGTGATAACCGCTACACTACGGAAACGACGGACCCGAGGAGTCCATCCTTGTTCACTCGAACTTGCCTCAGCCTTTCTCTAGTCCGCGAATGCACACACGACAGTCCTTTTGTCAGCCTGGAACCCATCACAGCCGAGGGCTCAAGAAGTCTTCGGGGTGCTCGAGAGGGTGTCTGCCGTAGCACCCCTAACGAGATAGCGGCGTTTCGCGCAGTCGTTATTGCAAGTCATATCAGCAAAAGCAATCACTTTCTCAGCAGCAGGCAGTGCGAGCCCAGCGGCAGCTCTACATGAAGGTACCAGTAGCCCAGGAAGGCCGCCGACCGCGGGAATTCGCGCCGCCCCCATCCCGCCAGCGTACACGAGACTTCCAGGGCACCCTGGACGACATCTAGGGACTGCAATAATTGGCATTCGCCGTGTCACAGGGCTCGTTGGTCTAGAGGTATGATTCCTGCTTAGGGTGCAGGAGGTCCCGGGTTCAAATCCCGGACGAGCCCTAGCGTTTTGTGCAAACTGATCGCACGTCAGTGGCTGAGTCAGCGCAAAAAGCTCGCCGTCAATATCAAATGAATTTCTTATTCGATGTGAGCAATTGACACTCTGGTCCGACGCGTGAAGGCGATTACGAAGGTTTCGGGTACAGATGGTAGCAGATGCATGTTAGTAAGTCTTGCTTAAAGTGATGAAAAAGTGTTTCCGCCCGGGATCGAACCGGGGACCTTCTGCGTGTTAGGCAGACGTGATAACCGCTACACAACCGAAACTGCTTGTGTGCACCTTACTTCACAGACAACTTGTAGTGATGTTGCCATCGTAACTCAAAAATTCAATAAATGTGGTACTTGCAAAACGAAGGGACATGCAGCAGATCCACACACGACGTGGCTCATTGGAGGACAATACGACATAGGCAAGAAAATACTGTTCCCGCCCGGGATCGAACCGGGGACCTTCTGCGTGTGACGCAGACGTGATAACCGCTACGCTACGGAAACGACGTACCCGAGGAGTCCATCCATGTTCACTCGTACTTGCCTCAGCCTTTCTCTAGTCCGTGAATGCACACACGACAGTTCTTTTGTCAGCCTGGAACCCATCACAGCCGAGGGCTCAAGAAGTCTTCGGGGTGCTCGAGAGGGTGTCTGCCGTAGCACCCCTAACGAGATAGCGGCGTTTCGCGCAGTCGTTATTGCAAGTCATATCAGCAAAAGCAATCACTTTCTCAGCAGCAGGCAGTGCGAGCCCAGCGGCAGGTCTACATGAAGGTACCAATAGCCCAGGAAGGCCGCCGACCGCGGGAATTCGCGCCGCCCCCATCCCGCCAGCGTACACGAGACTTCCAGGGCACCCTGGACGACATCTAGGGACTGCAATAATTGGCATTCGCCGTGTCACAGGGCTCGTTGGTCTAGGGGTATGATTCTTGCTTAGGGTGCAGGAGGTCCCGGGTTCAAATCCCGGACGAGCCCTAGCGTTTTGTGCAAACTGATCGCACGTCAGTGGCTGAGTCAGCGCAAAATGGTCGCCGTCAATATCAAATGAATTTCTTATTCGATGTGAGCAATTGACACTCTGGTCCGACGCGTGAAGGCGATTACGAAGGTTTCGGGTACAGATGGTAGCAGATGCATGTTAGTAAGTCTTGCTTAAAGTGATGAAAAAGTGTTTCCGCCCGGGATCGAACCGGGGACCTTCTGCGTGTTAGGCAGACGTGATAACCGCTACACCGCGGAAACTGCTTGTGTGCACATTACTTCACAGACAACTTGTAGTGATGTTGCCATCGTAACTAAAAAATTCAATAAATGTGGTACTTGCAAAACGAAGGGACATGCAGCAGATCCACACACGACGTGGCTCATTGGAGGACAATACGACATAGGCAGGAAAATACTGTTCCCGCCCGGGATCGAACCGGGGCCCTTCTGCGTGTGAAGCAGACGTGATAACCGCTACACTACGGAAACGACGGACCCGAGGAGTCCATCCTTGTTCACTCGAACTTGCCTCAGCCTTTCTCTAGTCCGTGAATGCACACACGACAGTTCTTTTGTCAGCCTGGAACCCATCACAGCCGAGGGCTCAAGAAGTCTTCGGGGTGCTCGAGAGGGTGTCTGCCGTAGCACCCCTAACGAGATAGCGGCGTTTCGCGCAGTCGTTATTGCAAGTCATATCAGCAAAAGCAATCACTTTCTCAGCAGCAGGCAGTGCGAGCCCAGCGGCAGCTGTACATGAAGGTACCAATAGCCCAGGAAGGCCGCCGACCGCGGGAATTCGCGCCGCCCCCATCCCGGCAGCGTACACGAGACTTCCAGGGCACCCTGGACGACATCTAGGGACTGCAATAATTGGCATTCGCCGTGTCACAGGGCTCGTTGGTCTAGGGGTCAGTTCCGCCGCAGCAGCGGCCGTGTGCAGACGTGCCGGAGTGCTCGCTCCGCGCGTGTTTGGCGGCGCCTGCAGCTGGTTGGGCCTTGTAAGTACATCATGGCCTTTGCCATGGATGATCAGTTACGCCGTTACACGTTGCGTTTCCAATTCCCGTTCGGTTTTAGCCGACCACAGGTCCACGAATTAGTCGATTTCTTCTTCGACAGATTGAGTCTTAAAGACGAGGAAGTTTTAGGGTTTTCTTACGATTTCCTGGCGAATGCTGTCTACGTGAAACTTGTTAGTGACGAGCCTTGTTTTCGTGTAATGGACTTAACTAAGGGTACTGCCGAGTTCGTTAATTCTGATGGTGAAATTTGTAAAGTTGTCGTTACCCATGCTGGGTTAGGTCTGCGCACGGTCCGTGTGTTCAACCTACCATTTGAAATTGAACTTGCACGTATTCGGCAATGTCTGTCCCAGTATGGGAACGTATTGGAAATTCACCAAGAGCAGTGGAGTGGACTTAAACACTTCAATGTGGATAATGGTGTCAGGGTAGCGCGAATTGACCTCTCGAAGCATATCCCGTCGAATGTCGTGATACAAGGCTTCCGGGCACTCGTTATGTACGAGGGGCAACCACGTACTTGTGTACTTTGTTCCTCTACGGACCATCTGAAGGCCGCGTGTCCCCGTGCTAAACCAGTGGGTCGTGTTTTGCGACAACGCGATGCCCTTGCAGCAGGGCAGGATGGCAATAGGCCGACGTATGCCGAGAGCCTTGTCGGTCCGTCTGTCGTTAGCGCGCCACAGCTGCACGCGGCTGAGGTTGTGCCTGACGTGACCGCCGCCGATGTAAACACAGCTACGGCGAGCCGAATGCCCGTTGATTCTGACGTGGAAAACTATGCAATCGACGGGGCCGGAAATTCGCGCCCTTCGGATGCTGGCGTGGTCCATGTGGAACCTCCGCCAGGATTGCCCGATCAACATCTGCACCCATCTGCGGAGAGTCTTCCACCTGAGGACTCTGGTAACCAGCCGCGAGTTTCCCATCCCCTTGAAGTGTCTTCTCCGCTAAGCGCGTTTTCCGGCAACGAACAGTCTCCCGCGGGTGCTACTCTTACCGCTGCGAAACCCGACATCAACGAACACGTTGAGGACGTCCGTCCTCAGAAGAAAGGACGACCAAAGAAATCGGTCCGTAAGCTGAGTGACGAGGAAACTCGTACTCTTGAACAGAAACTGCAACGTACAATCAAGCAGTTCCGGACCGATGAATGTGAGAGAATCGTTACAGACGATGGAGTACAGGTCGTGCAGCATTCAGAGGAGACCGATGTGGTGATGCATGTCGACAGTTCTGGACCCGATGCCTTTATGGATACCACTCCCTCGCCGGGGTCGAGCAAGCAGCCGTCCTGGGCCGACGATACGCATTAACATGGTATTGCCCTTTCTTATGCGGGATTACAAAATTGCAACTGCTAATATAAATCGAATAACATCTGATGTCAAATTAAAATGTTTGACTGACTATATGTACGCCGCCGATATAGATATCGTTTTCTTACAAGAAGTCGTCACACCCAAGGTCGGGAATGTCACGGGCTATGAGGCCATCATCAATATCGGCGATGAGGCAGGGACTGCAATTTTGTACAAGGCGGGCATCACTTGCAGACCTCGAGCGATTTTAGAAACGGGTAGAGGGATTGTCGTACAATTCGAAGATTTGCTTTTGATCAACGTCTACGCCCCGACTGGATCTACAGGCCGAAGGGATAGGAGTGTTTTTTATCGCGATGCGATTGTACCATTATTATCCTGTGGTTGTTCGAGGATTTTATTGGGCGGCGATTTTAATTGTGTTGTACGCAGAGAAGACCAGTGTCCGAATTTTAATTTTTGTTTGGAGTTGCGAGATTTAATTGATGGGCTGGACTTACAAGATACCTGGTGCTCACTTCGCCCGCAGGTCGCCGGATATACTTATGTTACCGCTGCCTCCGCTAGTCGTCTGGATAGGTTTTATGTATCTAAAGACATTTTAAGCGCTGCCAGGGATTGTGAAATATGGCCTGTTAATTTTAGCGACCACTGTGCGTATCACATCACGCTTCGGCATGTCTCGCAGAAAACCTTTTTGGGTCGAGGCGTCTGGCAACTGAACGTCGCCCTGTTGAACGGCGGCGACCTGAAGAAGGATCTCATTGCAACGTGGCAATGGTGCCTCCAGCGACGACAAAGATATAGGGAGCGTGTTCATTGGTGGACGGAGTTAGTGAAGCCGCACATAAAGAAATGTATTTGTCAGTTTGCCAGGGCTAAGGCGTACTGGAAGAAACAGACGTTGGAGTTTTATTTTACCGCTCTCCGCCAGTTATATAACGATTTCTCTGCACTGCCTGGCAATCTCCTACGCATTAAACGTACCAAAGCCAAAATCACCGCTTTGGTTCGTGAGTCTCTGGCAGGAGCCCAAGTCCGGGCACGCTCTTCCGATGACACCTTTAATGAGTCTGCGTCCTTGTACCACGTCATACGGGAAGCTAAAAGGGGGAGACAAAAAATCATTACTCAACTGACAGATGACGAAGGTCGTGTTTATGATGAGCAAGGCGAGCTTAAGACTTTTATTCGGAATCATTTCCGGCAACTTTACTCACTGCATGACACAGATGTAGAGGCGGGAGAGGAATTTTTGTCTAACATTACGGCATCGGTGGATCCGGACGACCACGCACAGCTCCTGGCAACCATAACTAACTTCGAAGTGAAGTCTATCATTACGTCTGCGGCGAAAGGAAAAGCTGCAGGCTTAGACGGTTTGCCGATTGAATTTTATCTTCGGTACTGGGATGTTTTCGGCGACGAACTGACTATCATGTATAATGAATTGTTAATGAATACTGCTCTTCCATCGCAGTTTACTGAGGGCATGATAGTCTTAGTCTCCAAACCGTCACCGGGGACTTCACTCATTAACTTACGACCAATCACCCTACTCAACGCAGATTTCAAAATCTTTACTAGGATTATCAATGCCAGACTCAAGCCAGTCCTTCGTAAAGTTCTTGGTTCATATCACATGAACGTGGTTACTGGCCGATCAATGATAGACGCCCTGTGCGAATATCGAGATATTGCATATTTGACTTGGATTTGCAAGACCACGTTGGCAATAGTCTTTTTTGACTTCGATAAGGCATTTGATAGGACTAACCACGGATTTCTGTTCAGAACGCTGGAAAAACTGGGTTTCAACCAGCATTTCGTACAGATAATAAGACACTGTATCTGCAATACGTCTTCCCGCGTGAAATTCAACGGCCAGTTAACAGCCCCTGTGCCCATTCACCAAGGTTTGCGACAAGGGTGCCCGCTTTCTACGACTCTTTTCGCCATTGCTATAGAGCCACTACTGAAGACGTTTTGCGTCACCTTACCGGGTCTTCAAACGCTGAATACAAAGACCGTCTGTCATGCCTATGCGGACGATATTAGCGTCCTTATCAACAACGACGGAGAGTTCGATACCGTGCGACGGCTTGTACACCGGTATGCCAGCGCCTGCGGTGCACGCCTTAACGAACGGAAATCCAAAGTCTTGCATTTAGGTCCGCAGGCTCGCTTTGCGAACACCGTTTGGTTAGAGGCAACCAACCAACTCAAGCACCTTGGTTTGATTCTCACTTCGAATCCACGGGAAATGGTGAGAGTGAATTGGGAACAGAAGCTCAACGTCCTTCGAGCTTTGATTCGAGAGCACAATACGCGGTCTTTAGACAGGATTCAGAGAGCACATTTCGTCAATTATTATGTTCTCAGCAAGATTTACCATGTTGCCGCTGTTCTCCCTATTCCTACCGATATTGCAAACAGAATTTTAGCTCTTGCAGGCTGGTACGTTTGGCGAGGTAATATTTTTAAAGTCGCTTTCAAGGCTACCGCTTTACCTCACTATAAAGGTGGTCTAGCCCTTAAAGATGTTGAATTACAGTGCTTAGCGATTTTTCTAGCTAGAACATCAAGGATCGTACGATGTAGTCAGACAGGTCTTACGGCACGTCTATTCCAGCAGTTACGACCACCGGATATGACGCCACCGATAAATGTTGGACCTATCCATCCCGAGCTCGTTCATATTCGCCGATATTACGTGGAGTCCAGCTATGTGCATCAACACCTGCAAGCATTCACTGCTGCGGCTGTTTACAGTGTATTTACAATCGGCAACAGAATAACTCTATTGAAATGAAGTATCCTGGCAAGAACTGGCGACAAATTTGGATGAATATCAGCACTCCTCTTCTTCGTTCCCGAGTACGTTCCTTGTGGTATGATGTTGTGAACGAGGTGATGCCCACGGGAGAGAAATTGTGTAAGATCCAATTACGGCCTACACCGACTTGCGACGCATGTGGACATGTGGAAACGTTGCAACACATATTATACTGCAGAGATCAAACGCAAATCTGGAACTGGACGAGAATGAAACTGGCTCTTATTAATAGAACGTCGCCATCCGCAATACAACTGCAGGATATACTCCACCCGGACTGGCAATTATTTCCGAAATCTAAAAATAATAGCTATACCTGGTTAATTGGACAGTACCTCTATTATATGCTGACGACTAAAACGCCTACACTTTCTGATTTTCATCTGTATCTTATTGCCGAATATTACGCGATCAAACGATTACGAAAATATAAAGAAAAATTTCAGAAATTTCTCACCGTTGCTTTGAATGATGGAAAACTTTAAGTGTGCGAACTATTGAGCACGATTATTGCTTTTTATTCCTTTCTTCTATCATCAGGGTATCTCTTTGTCAGTTCTCCGGACTTTATTGTTTCATGGTTGGTACAATGTGTGCACCTAATCCCAAAGAGAATCAGCATGCAACAGGATGCTAAACTTGTGGAGCCAATATTTATTTCTGTTTCTTTACGTTCCCTAGAAGACACGTATAGTTTAATTTGATGAAGTTTAACTCAGACGAGGCAGTATTTCTTTCTAGATACCCGTTTTTCCTCAACACGGACCTTTAATTTCTCCTTATTATCTATGATGCTGAAAGAGAAACATATGCTCTTGTTGATCTTGCCTCCACCAACTCAAGGAACACACCAGTTACTTTAGTGAATAACTGCAAGGAAACAGCACGGCGGCCATCTCGGCGAACCTACTCTCAACGCTAAGAGACGACAACATTGAATCAAGCCTCAAGCAACTCAAACATCGATGAAAGCAGAACGACACGGAAACATTCATGCCATTACTAAGTGAAGACGAGCTTGAGAGGTAGTGATCCTGAGATACACCACCGCAAAATATATATCTAAAAAAATAAAAAAAAAATAAAAATAAAAATAAAAATAAAAAAATCTCAAAAAAAAAGCGCAGAAGCTAGCCGAAGAAGGCACAAAAAGGTGAGCGTATGGATGGGCTGTGTGGGGAGAAGGGAGGCCCACAAAAAAAAAAAAAAAAAAAAAAAAAAAAAAAAAAAAAAAGGGGTATGATTCCTGCTTAGGGTGCAGGAGGTCCCGGGTTCAAATCCCGGACGAGCCCTAGCGTTTTGTGCAAACTGATCGCACGTCAGTGGCTGAGTCAGCGCTCAGCGCAAAAAGCTCGCCGTCAATATCAAATGAATTTCTTATTCGATGTGAGCAATTGACACTCTGGTCCGACGCGTGAAGGCGATTACGAAGGTTTCGGGTACAGATGGTAGCAGATGCATGTTAGTACGTCTTGCTTAAAGTGATGAAAAAGTGTTTCCGCCCGGGATCGAACCGGGGACCTTCTGTGTGTTAGGCAGACGTGATAACCGCTACACCACGGAAACTGCTTGTGTGCACCTTACTTCACAGACAACTTGTAGTGATGTTGCCATCGTAACTCAAAAATTCAATAAATGTGGTACTTGCAAAACGAAGGGACATGCAGCAGATCCACACACGACGTGGCTCATTGGAGGACAATACGACATAGGCAAGAAAATACTGTTCCCGCCCGGGATCGAACCGGGGACCTTCTGCGTGTGAAGCAGACGTGATAACCGCTACACTACGGAAACGACGGACCCGAGGAGTCCATCCTTGTTCACTCGAACTTGCCTCAGCCTTTCTCTAGTCCGCGAATGCACACACGACAGTTCTTTTGTCAGCCTGGAACCCATCACAGCCGAGGGCTCAAGAAGTCTTCGGGGTGCTCGAGAGGGTGTCTGCCGTAGCACCCCTAACGAGATAGCGGCGTTTCGCGCAGTCGTTATTGCAAGTCATATCAGCAAAAGCAATCACTTTCTCAGCAGCAGGCAGTGCGAGCCCAGCGGCAGGTCTACATGAAGGTACGAATAGCCCAGGAAGGCCGCCGACCGCGGGAATTCGCGCCGCCCCCATCCCGCCAGCGTACACGAGACTTCCAGGGCACCCTGGACGACATCTAGGGACTGCAATAATTGGCATTCGCCGTGTCACAGGGCTCGTTGGTCTAGGGGTATGATTCCTGCTTAGGGTGCAGGAGGTCCCGGGTTCAAATCCCGGACGAGCCCTAGCGTTTTGTGCAAACTGATCGCACGTCAGTGGCTGAGTCAGCGCAAAAAGCTCGCCGTCAATATCAAATGAATTTCTTATTCGATGTGAGCAATTGACACTCTGGTCCGACGCGTGAAGGCGATTACGAAGGTTTCGGGTACAGATGGTAGCAGATGCATGTTAGTAAGTCTTGCTTAAAGTGATGAAAAAGTGTTTCCGCCCGGGATCGAACCGGGGACCTTCTGTGTGTTAGGCAGACGTGATAACCGCTACACCACGGAAACTGCTTGTGTGCACCTTACTTCACAGACAACTTGTAGTGATGTTGCCATCGTAACTCAAAAATTCAATAAATGTGGTACTTGCAAAACGAAGGGACATGCAGCAGATCCACACACGACGTGGCTCATTGGAGGACAATACGACATAGGCAAGAAAATACTGTTCCCGCCCGGGATCGAACCGGGGACCTTCTGCGTGTGAAGCAGACGTGATAACCGCTACACTACGGAAACGACGGACCCGAGGAGTCCATCCTTGTTCACTCGAACTTGCCTCAGCCTTTCTCTAGTCCGCGAATGCACACACGACAGTTCTTTTGTCAGCCTGGAACCCATCACAGCCGAGGGCTCAAGAAGTCTTCGGGGTGCTCGAGAGGGTGTCTGCCGTAGCACCCCTAACGAGATAGCGGCGTTTCGCGCAGTCGTTATTGCAAGTCATATCAGCAAAAGCAATCACTTTCTCAGCAGCAGGCAGTGCGAGCCCAGCGGCAGGTCTACATGAAGGTACGAATAGCCCAGGAAGGCCGCCGACCGCGGGAATTCGCGCCGCCCCCATCCCGCCAGCGTACACGAGACTTCCAGGGCACCCTGGACGACATCTAGGGACTGCAATAATTGGCATTCGCCGTGTCACAGGGCTCGTTGGTCTAGGGGTATGATTCCTGCTTAGGGTGCAGGAGGTCCCGGGTTCAAATCCCGGACGAGCCCTAGCGTTTTGTGCAAACTGATCGCACGTCAGTGGCTGAGTCAGCGCAAAAAGCTCGCCGTCAATATCAAATGAATTTCTTATTCGATGTGAGCAATTGACACTCGGGTCCGACGCGTGAAGGCGATTACGAAGGTTTCGGGTACAGATGGTAGCAGATGCATGTTAGTACGTCTTGCTTAAAGTGATGAAAAAGTGTTTCCGCCCGGGATCGAACCGGGGACCTTCTGTGTGTTAGGCAGACGAGATAACCGCTACACCACGGAAACTGCTTGTGTGCACCTTACTTCACAGACAACGTGTAGTGATGTTGCCATCGTAACTCAAAAATTCAATAAATGTGGTACTTGCAAAACGAAGGGACATGCAGCAGATCCACACACGACGTGGCTCATTGGAGGACAATACGACATAGGCAAGAAAATACTGTTCCCGCCCGGGATCGAACCGGGGACCTTCTGCGTGTGAAGCAGACGTGATAACCGCTACACTACGGAAACGACGGACCCGAGGAGTCCATCCTTGTTCACTCGAACTTGCCTCATCCTTTCTCTAGTCCGTGAATGCACACACGACAGTTCTTTTGTCAGCCTGGAACCCATCACAGCCGAGGGCTCAAGAAGTCTTCGGGGTGCTCTAGAGGGTGTCTGCCGTAGCACCCCTAACGAGATAGCGGCGTTTCGCGCAGTCGTTATTGCAAGTCATATCAGCAAAAGCAATCACTTTCTCAGCAGCAGGCAGTGCGAGCCCAGCGGCAGCTCTACATGAAGGTACCAATAGCCCAGGAAGGCCGCCGACCGCGGGAATTCGCGCCGCCCCCATCCCGCAAGCGTACACGAGACTTCCAGGGCACCCTGGACGACATCTAGGGACTGCAATAATTGGCATTCGCCGTGTCACAGGGCTCGTTGGTCTAGGGGTCAGTCGGCTCTCAGCCGTGGCAGCGTGCGGACGGCCCCGCGCGCCGGCCAGTGCTCCGCTGCAGGCGTTGTTTACTTCCGCGTCGTAGCTTTCAGGCTTGCGTCCGTCCACTGTGAACAACATGTCGAGCGCTTACCGCCGTGCGACCCTTAAAGTTTCCTTCCGAGCTGAACATGCGCGACCTCGTGCACATGAAATTGAAACGTTCATACGTGAAGAAGTTCGTTTAGATCCTAACCACGTTATCGGAATCCATTTTTCGATCACGAGTAGTGTCGTTCATATTAAAATGACAAACACCGAGGTGTGTGAAGATGTTATTCGCCGCCATGCCAATGGACTTAAGTTCAAATACTCTGATGGTCACGTCGGAGCTGTAACACTTGAACTCGCAGAGTACGGTCAACGCACGATTAGGGTGTTTGAACTACCTTTTGAAGTGCCGAAGGACGAAGTTGTCTCTGCGTTACAACCATACGGTAACGTCATCGGTTACGTAGAGGAAAAATGGCAAACCTTCACGACCTACCATGTCCTTAATGGTGTGCGTCAGGTCAAAATTGAACTGAAAAAACATATTCCATCATACCTGACCATTGGCGGGGTGCGAGCCATTGTCATGTACGACGGCCAACCCCGAACATGTGCGGGTTGTGGACAAGAAGGCCACGTCAGATCCGCCTGCATGCGACGCCGCCTGATCCAGACGCCGGTCGGCGAGGAAGCGTCCCCAGCGGTGATGACTCAGATCCCTGTCACATACGCCAAGGTTGCCCAGGAAGGTAGCACGTCTACACAGAGTCTTCCTGCTCCGTTGACGTCGTCTGATCAGGTAGATACACCCGCTCCTGAGATTCCTTCTGAGGTGCCCCAGACGCCAGATCCTAACCTGCCGAATCATCGCAGCACTGTGACTGAAAATGCTACTGAGATGGACGTTGATCCGGGTGTGGTACCTACTTCTGCTTTCCTTCAGACTGGTCCGGAGTCAGACGAAAGCCACCCGCCATCGGACTCTGAACGACTTGTTCGAAAACAAGGGTCGACACGAAAGAGAAAGAAACGTAGCCGTACACCCCCTGATGAATCCATTCTACGGATGGATACCGGGGATGCAGACCCGACGATGGACGACAAACCGATCTTTGATGACCGAAAGGCTGATGCGACAGACCCGCCACAGGCGACCACTGGCAACGAACACCCCTCATTACTGACGCCGTCGCCCCCACAGGTCGACGTTGAAGAGAGCCTATCCGATGAGACGAAAACTACGTCTCCTCTCCACGTGGATGACGTGCACAGCCGATGCCCTACCGCAGCATCAGTCTCCTGGGCAGACGACGTGGAGATCGAAGGGACTGGGGTGGACGCTGCTGATGATGGGGCACCTCCATCGGTTGCGCCCGCGCCCGCAAACTCTCCACAATAGCAGCCTCTTCAGCGGACCGGCTAGATCGACGACCTCTCGCTCCTGAAGAAGAAGCCCCGCCTGTGCCTGTGGGACTCCAACACCAGCATTATCGTGTCGCAACGATTAACCTCGCGACCATTCGTGCGCCCCACAAACTAGCGCTGCTCCGCGATATGGTTTATGATGCGGACATAGATATTGCGCTTTTTCAGGAAGTGCATGTCGCCGATTTTTCACCACCACATGGCTTCACGGTGCATCTTTCTCCCGCTTCGGACACCGGTAGTGGTGTTGCCATCATCTTACGCGAAGGTCTTTCTGCCGAAGATGTCCTATACCTCCCCAGCGGCAGAGGTATGGCCCTTACTCTCTTTGGTGTACGCATCATCAATATTTATGCGCCGTCGGGCTCCAGCTACCGTCGTGAACGTAATGCCTTCTTCGCGAATGAAGTCACACCCCTTTTTATGGGACCACACGATGACTGGATCATGGGTGGAGACTTCAACTGCACCCAGCGACCTCAGGATCAATTGCCGCGTCACTCACCATGCGCCGCTCTGGAAACAGTCGTCACGCGGCTACAATTTGTCGACACGTGGAGACATGTTCACGGTGATCTTTTGGGTTTTACGTACCACACTGCGCACTCCTCTAGCCGACTGGATCGCATCTACATCTCGCGATCCCTAATTCAACACACTCGACAGGCTGAAATCTGGCCTGTTGCTTTCTCAGACCATGAGGCTTACTTCTGTGATGTTGTTCTCACAAGACAGGCAGTATGGCACGGACGTTGTTTATGGAAACTGAACACGGCACTTCTTAATTCACCTGACTGTCGACTTCTAATAGAAGACACTTGGATCACATGTAATAGACGCCGACCCACGTATCCGTCTACCATATCCTGGTGGATCCAGTGTGCAAAACCTGCTCTTCGAAAAACTTTAATCCGGTATGGCAAAGATGTTGTCGCCTGGAGGAAGAGCACTATGGACTTTTACTACAGGATCCTACGAGAATGCTCCACGATGCCAGCCTCCCCTGAGCGCCATACAAGGATGAACCAAGCTAAGGCCCAAATCTCCAATCTCATGCGACGGCATTTGGAAGGGGCGATAGTACGATCTCGTACTGCTGATCGCATGCCTCATGAACATCCGTCGATGTACCATATCGTCCAAGAACGACAAAATCGACGCCGAAAATTGATTCACGTCCTAACGGATCAAGACGGGCGTCGCTACGTAACCCAATCTGCCATAGGGAATGTGCTTCACGCCCACTACCGGCAGCTCTACGCCGCAGTTCCACATTCCCCAGAGTTAATCGAGGAAGTCTCACAGCTCAACTTCGGTGGTATCCCAGGAGATGCGGCGATTGAATTAATGTCGGAGGTGACTGATGAGGAAGTCCGCGATGCGATCCGGGCAGGAACCATCAATCGCTCCCCGGGCCCCGACGGTCTTCCCCTCGAATTTTATCGCACCTTCCGTGATTTGTTAGAGTCCACCTTCACCTCCATCTGTCGGGAACTGATGTCTCCGGAAGTACCTGTGCCGGACGCTTTCATGGAAGGAATTATTATTCCTGTACATAAACCGCACGGTGGCAACAATATCAGTGATTATCGGCCCCTCACCCTCCTTAACAGTGATATGAAAATCTTCACTCGCCTTTTGGCAGCACGACTTAAAAACGTTGTCCGATATGTTGTGTCGCCAGACCAAGCATCTTTGGGAGGCGACAACAATATTCGCACGGCTTTATGCCGCTACAGGGATATGATCGCCGTTACCCAGGCACAACGCCTCTCTGGGGCACTTGCGTCTTTGGACTTCAGTCAAGCTTTCGATAGGGTTGACCATTCGTTCCTTACAGCCGTTCTCCACCATATGGGTTTCCCGGTCGCCGTTATCACGGTAGTGACGCGTCTTCTGCGGGGTGCCTCATCCAGGATTATGTACAATGGCAGACTCACTCCACCGATAATAATAGGTCGATCCGTACGTCAAGGTTGCCCTCTATCAGCAATCTTGTACGCCTTTTCCTTGGAATCCTTGCTATGTGGACTAAGACAACGTTTGGTAGGGTTGTCCATAGATCGCTACCGATTCTGTTGCACGGCCTATGCTGACGATGTCGTCATCTGTTTACGTAATGCCGACGAAGTTCGAGCTGTTTTGACGTGGGTAGCGACTTATGGTGAGGCGTCGGGTAGCTCTTTAAACGTACGTAAGTCACAAGTTATGTTCATTGGCACGGGACTTCCCGTGGAGTGCGTTACACCTCTCACCACCGTTGATACCATTCGTTGTTTGGGAATAGATTTTTCATCTGATCTCCGGCGTTCAGCCACCATCAACTGCCGACGCCTCCTTTTAATGATCAGAGCAGGTCTTATGGACCATCGCCTTCGATCCTTAGATATTCTCCAACGAGCTCGATATGTCAATACATATATCGCATCCCGAGTTCCCCATATAGCGCAAGTTCTACCTTTCCCGCTTACTGTGGCACGTCGCATGTTGGCAGCGATGGCATCTTTCGTCAGCTCTGGGATGTTGTTCAAAGTTAACTATGCGACCCTTACTCTTCCCCGTGAACGAGGTGGGATAGGTCTGTTTCACGTGCCGGATAGAGCTCGCGCCCTATTTGTCAGCTCCCAGATGACGGTATGGACACGTTGCCCAACGAGCCTCACTGGTCTCCTCCTGTCGGCATACTCGCCGGTCTCACTGTCAGCCCCAGTGATGATCGCGGATGTTCCGGCCCAGTTCCATTATATACGGTACTTCTTTCTGGAACTCAGTTATCTACGCCTCACCTTACCAAGACAGCTTTTACTCAAGACAAAGGCAGTATACAATGTCCTCCAATTAGGTCGTCCTCCTAACCCGATTGAACTAAAGTTCCCACAGGTTGACTGGCGTCATGTATGGCGCACGGTGTTCGCCTGTTACCTTGACACGAATGTTCAATCTGTCTGGTACATAACTGTCAATGGTAAGCAAATCAACCAATTTCGCCTTCATCGTATCCACCTCGCCCAATCACCTCTATGCTCCACGTGTGGAGTGCCAGACAATGATGAACATCGGTTTGTTTGCGGACCGGCGGCGGAGGTTTGGCACTTGGTTCGACGTATTGTGGCTTTTCTAACGCGGGACATTCCGAATCGGATTACTCCCCTTTCACTATTATTTCCGGAACGTGACTATTTTCCTCGGACAAAGACCAATGCTGTGAATTGGATTCGCGGACATGCCATTCACTACTTATTTGGACAAACTGTAAACTCTGTACTCGATTTTTGGACATACCTCAATGACCGTCATTATGTCGTTGTCCGTCACCCAAAATACAGACAATTTTTCTCGAACTTCCTTGGGAGTGCTTTCCACGAGCCGCCTCGCAGCTGGAATGTGTTAAGCCAAGAGAGGAGAAGGTTTCCTGCTTGAACCAATGAACATTTCTGAACAATTGAACGGAACACATCAATTTCGAGAAGACGTGACTCAACATATTACCAGCGGGGCGCAGAAGGCCTCTGATCAATTACACAAAAAATAAATAAATAAAATAAAATAAAATGAATAAATAAATATAAAACAAAAAAAATTAAAATAAAATTCAGAAAAAGGAAGATTTTGTTTTGTTTGTAAGGATAGCCCTAACCTTGATTTCCCATATTTCCCCTGGTATATAGGCAGCTCTCTGGGGTAGGTTTAGTCAGGAGCCAACGCCTGAAGTGGCCCAGATTATTTCTTTTTTTTTTTTTTTTTTTTTGTTTTAGGATGAAAAGTGGCGGTGGCACTTGTTTTTTTAGTTCCATTTTATTTTAAAAAAAAGGGGTAAAAAAAAAAAAATAAAAAAAAAGAAAAAAAAAGAAAAAAAATAAAAAAAAAAGAAGAAAAAAAAAGGGGTATGATTCCTGCTTAGGGTGCAGGAGGTCCCGGGTTCAAATCCCGGACGAGCCCTAGCGTTTTGTGCAAACTGATCGCACGTCAGTGGCTGAGTCAGCGCAAAAAGCTCGCCGTCAATATCAAATGAATTTCTTATTCGATGTGAGCAATTGACACTCTGGTCCGACGCGTGAAGGCGATTACGAAGGTTTCGGGTACAGATGGTAGCAGATGCATGTTAGTAAGTCTTGCTTAAAGTGATGAAAAAGTGTTTCCGCCCGGAATCGAACCGGGGACCTTCTGCGTGTTAGGCAGACGTGATAACCGCTACACCGCGGAAACTGCTTGTGTGCACCTTACTTCACAGACAACTTGTAGTGATGTTGCCATCGTAACTAACAAATTCAATAAATGTGGTACTTGCAAAACGAAGGGACATGCAGCAGATCCACACACGACGTGGCTCATTGGAGGACAATACGACATAGGCAAGAAAATACTGTTCCCGCCCGGGATCGAACCGGGGACCTTCTGCGTGTGAAGCAGACGTGATAACCGCTACACTACGGAAACGACGGACCCGAGGAGTCCATCCTTGTTCACTCGAACTTGCCTCATCCTTTCTCTAGTCCGTGAATGCACACACGACAGTTCTTTTGTCAGCCTGGAACCCATCACAGCCGAGGGCTCAAGAAGTCTTCGGGGTGCTCGAGAGGGTGTCTGCCGTAGCACCCCTAACGAGATAGCGGCGTTTCGCGCAGTCGTTATTGCAAGTCATATCAGCAAAAGCAATCACTTTCTCAGCAGCAGGCAGTGCGAGCCCAGCGGCAGCTCTACATGAAGGTACCAATAGCCCAGGAAGGCCGCCGACCGCGGGAATTCGCGCCGCCCCCATCCCGCCAGCGTACACGAGACTTCCAGGGCACCCTGGACGACATCTAGCGACTGCAATAATTGGCATTCGCCGTGTCACAGGGCTCGTTGGTCTAGGGGTATGATTCCTGCTTAGGGTGCAGGAGGTCCCGTGTTCAAATCCCGGACGAGCCCTAGCGTTTTGTGCAAACTGATCGCACGTCAGTGGCTGAGTCAGCGCAAAAAGCTCGCCGTCAATATCAAATGAATTTCTTATTCGATGTGAGCAATTGACACTCTGGTCCGACGCGTGAAGGCGATTACGAAGGTTTCGGGTACAGATGGTAGCAGATGCATGTTAGTAAGTCTTGCTTAAAGTGATGAAAAAGTGTTTCCGCCCGGGATCGAACCGGGGACCTTCTGTGTGTTAGGCAGACGTGATAACCGCTACACCACGGAAACTGCTTGTGTGCACCTTACTTCACAGACAACTCGTAGTGATGTTGCCATCGTAACTCAAAAATTCAATAAATGTGGTACTTGCAAAACGAAGGGACATGCAGCAGATCCACACACGACGTGGCTCATTGGAGGACAATACGACATAGGCAAGAAAATACTGTTCCCGCCCGGGATCGAACCGGGGACCTTCTGCGTGTGAAGCAGACGTGATAACCGCTACACTACGGAAACGACGGACACGAGGAGGCCATCCTTGTTCACTCGAACTTGCCTCAGCCTTTCTCTAGTCCGCGAATGCACACACGACAGTTCTTTTGTCAGCCAGGAACCCATCACAGCCGAGGGCTCAAGAAGTCTTCGGGGTGCTCGAGAGGGTGTCTGCCGTAGCACCCCTAACGAGATAGCGGCGTTTCGCGCAGTCGTTATTGCAAGTCATATCAGCAAAAGCAATCACTTTCTCAGCAGCAGGCAGTGCGAGCCCAGCGGCAGGTCTACATGAAGGTACCAATAGCCCAGGAAGGCCGCCGACCGCGGGAATTCGCGGCGCCCCCATCCCGCCAGCGTACACGAGACCTCCAGGGCACCCTGGACGACGTCGAGGGACTGCAATATATGGCATTCGCCGTGTCACAGGGCTCGTTGGTCTAGGTGTATGATTCATGCTAAGGGTGCAGCAGGTCCCGGGTTCAAATCCCGGACGAGCCCTAGCGTTTTGTGCAAACTGATCGCACGTCAGTGGCTGAGTCAGCGCAAAAAGCTCGCCGTCAATATCAAATGAATTTCTTATTCGATGTGAGCAATTGACACTCTGGTCCGACGCGTGAAGGCGATTACGAAGGTTTCGGGTACAGATGGTAGCAGATGCATGTTAGTAAGTCTTGCTTAAAGTGATGAAAAAGTGTTTCCGCCCGGGATCGAACCGGGGACCTTCCGCGTGTTAGGCAGACGTGATAACCGCTACACCACGGAAACTGCTTGTGTGCACCTTACTTCACAGACAACTTGTAGTGATGTTGCCATCGTAACTCAAAAATTCAATAAATGTGGTACTTGCAAAACGAAGGGACATGCAGCAGATCCACACACGACGTGGCTCATTGGAGGACAATACGACATAGGCAAGAAAATACTGTTCCCGCCCGGGATCGAACCGGGGACCTTCTGCGTGTGAAGCAGACGTGATAACCGCTACACTACGGAAACGACGGACCCGAGGAGTCCATCTTTGTTCACTCGAACTTGCCTCAGCCTTTCTCTAGTCCGCGAATGCACACACGACAGTTCTTTTGTCAGCCTGGAACCCATCACAGCCGAGGGCTCAAGAAGTCTTCGGGGTGCTCGAGAGGGTGTCTGCCGTAGCACCCCTAACGAGATAGCGGCGTTTCGCGCAGTCGTTATTGCAAGTCATATCAGCAAAAGCAATCACTTTCTCAGCAGCAGGCAGTGCGAGCCCAGCGGCAGCTCTACATGAAGGTACCAATAGCCCAGGAAGGCCGCCGACCGCGGGAATTCGCGCCGCCCCCATCCCGCCAGCGTACACGAGACTTCCAGGGCACCCTGGACGACATCTAGGGACTGCAATAATTGGCATTCGCCGTGTCACAGGGCTCGTTGGTCTCCAGTCTCGCCGCGACAGCCGTGCTGTGCGGACGTGTGCTGAGTTTCGTGCGCCGCGGTCTGCTGTGCTTCGGCGTGGTAAGTCGCAGTGCGTCTTGCATCGTTGCAGAACTTCTACGCATATTGAAATTTGAAATATGAATCCGTGATGGCCCACTTGAACAGACAAGATACTTTGAAATTCTCGTTTGATCGTAATTACGCCCGACCTAAACTACACGAAATCGAAGATTGGTTGGAATACGAAGTGAAAGTTGATACCGAGGATGTCATTGGAATGCATCTTTCGATAGTGAGCAGCGTTGTATTTGTGAAATTGAGGAATGCTAACTTATGTGACAAAATAGTTGAGTCTTGCGGAGGAAGTATGAAATTTAAGCATTGTGATGGAAACGTAGGCGAAGTCACCGTAACACATGCAGGGTTTGGAATACGAACTATCAGGATATTCGAACTACCATTCGAAGTACCGGCGGAACAAATAAACGCAGTGATAGCGCCGTACGGTAAAGTTCTCAGCAATGTTGCCGAACGGTGGTCCAACGCGCGCAAATTCCAAGTTCTCAACGGAGTGAGGCAATTAAAGGTCGATTTGCACAAACATGTACCGTCATACATCAGCGTGTGTGGATACCGAGGTATCGTTATATACGACGGCCAGCCGAGGACGTGCGCGGCGTGCAATTCTCCTGGCCACGTCCGCGCGGAGTGTTTACAGCGGCGAGTGGCGCAGCTGCCGGCTGGCGAGACGCCGCGACCGCCGGCTATGACTGCGCTGCCAGCGACTTACGCTACGGCTGCCCGCGGCCAAGTCTTGACCCCAAGCCCTGATGTGAATTCGGAGAACCATCCAACCCGAGAAGAAGCCCAGATTGCCACCACTGACACAACAGAAGCTAGACCACCCGAACCTAAGGAAATCGTGACAGCTGTAACGGTTTCAACACAACAGCCACCGAAAGATATTGGGAGCCACAGTAAATTATCCGATTCCTCCGCTGTTGAGAATGACATGCAAGAACCATCCCGGAATGAGCAACCTCATAGTGAACCGATTTCTCTATTGACACCATCATCCACCAAGAGCACGGTCGACAATTTAGCTCGAAACACCACCCGCTTAGAAGATTTGAAGAATGCTGAGGAAGACAACATCAGACAGCAGCCGGTGAAACCTAAACGGCAAACACGAAAACAGAGCCCTGAAGAGATTCAAGAACTGGAGAAAAAACTCTCCCGTACCAAAAAAATTCTTAAAACAGATCGAAGCGGAAAGCAAGGCGTGGTAGACATCGGAAAACCAGACATCCCCAACCCGAATGAGGACGTACAGATGAACCTCGCCCCTCCAATTGAAGAACCAATGGACACTGTTGACCGCTGCGGAACTGATACGGGGACAGCATGGTCTGACGACACTGAATGCGCTTAGTTGGACTACCGAATGACGCAGGCGTATAAAATCGCCACGCTCAATGTAAACAGAATAGTTTCGGACGTAAAGTTACAATCTGTGAAGGACTACTTATATGCCGCCGACATTGACATAGCGATGTTACAAGAGGTAGTTACAACCAAAATAGCGGATGTGTACGGATATGAGGCGATCTTAAACATAGGCAATGAATGTGGAACAGGAATACTGTTCAAACACGGCATACCATGTACAGCAAAAGCAATACTTGAATCTGGACGAGGCATAACTGCACAAATATATGATCTGCTTCTTGTTAATATATATGCTCCCTCTGGATCCAGCGGAAAACGAGCAAGGGGCAACCTGTTCCGGGATGAAATTGTCCCATTAATAACGGATTCTCGACTGCACATAATTTTGGGTGGAGATTTTAACTGCGTATTGCGTCCAGAAGATCAAATCCCGAACTTCAACTTTTGTGAGGAGCTGTTGCTGTTAATTAACGGGCTCGATATGATAGATGCTTGGTGCCACCTTCGCCCGCACACCCGAGGATACACGTACGTATCCAGTACTTCGGCAAGCAGACTAGACAGGCTGTATGTAACGAAAGGTTTTATCCATAATGTAACTGACTGTGAAATTTGGCCTCTTAACTTCTCGGACCACTGCGCATTTCATATAACCGCGAAGCATACTAAACAAAAAACATTCCTGGGAAGGGGCGTATGGCAGCTCAACGTGTCACTTTTGGAGGACGCAGTACTGAAACAGGAGGTCCATGCTACATGGCAGCGTTGTCTTCGGATGCAATCCAGATATCCTACACGCATCATGTGGTGGCTACAGTCTGCGAAACCGCAGATAAAAAAATGCATCGCACGATATGGTCGCATGAAAGCGTACTGGCGAAAACGCACCTTGGAGTATCACTTTCTTTGCCTCCGCGAACTGTATGATGACCCCATGGGATTAGTAGCAAACAGTTCTAGAATAAAACGCACCAAAGCAAGAATAACGGCGTTGGTACGACAATCACTAGAGGGGAAAAAAGTTCGATCGCGTCCTCCGATTGAACTGACGCAGGAGAATACGTCCGTATATCACGTGATACGGGAAGCCAAGAGAGGTAAACAAAAGTTAATCCACACTCTCAGTGATGAACAGGGGAACGAATACGATCAACAAGTCACAGTTAAAAACTACGTGGTGCAACATTATACAGATTTTTACTCCGCATCGGCGACTGACGCGACGGCAAGTGAGCCGCTTTTATCCAACATTCAATCCACGGTCCATCCGACTGACAACGCCGACCTTGTAGCCCACATAACTGAGGAAGAAGTATGTGCTATAATCAAAGACTCGCCTACAAAGAAATCTGCTGGTTTAGATGGCCTACCCATAGAATTTTATGCTTGTTTTTGGCACATCATAGGACCGGAATTCACCAAAATATGCAATGAATTATTGGGAGACGTGCAGATGCCATCTCAGTTTACCGAAGGAATGATTGTACTGATCCCCAAAAAACCACGTAGCGCTACGCTGAAGGATTTTCGACCACTAACACTCCTCAATTCCGACTATAAAATCTTCACCCGACTCATAAACTGTAGACTGAAGACGGTACTGCCGAAAGTACTTGGCCCTTATCAAATGAGTGCCGTCCCAGGGAGATCAATGTCGAATGCATTATGTGAATATAGAGACATAATATATTTGTCGTGGCTATGCAAATGCAATGTTGGTCTCATGTTTTTAGACTTCGATAAGGCTTTTGACCGCATCAACCATCACTTTCTACTAACTGTAATGCAACGGATGGGATTCAGTGCTCATTTTATTCAGATCATACGCAAATGTATAGTCGGGACTTCCTCTCGAATCAAAATTAATGGTCAGCTAAGTTCACCAGTCCCGATCAAGCAATCAGTGAGACAAGGCTGCCCCCTTTCTATGGCACTATACGCAATCGCCGTAGAACCGTTACTGTTAAACCTGCATCACAGGTTACAAGGTCTACAGGTGTTGGGTACAAAAACCGTGTGTCACGCTTATGCTGATGACGTCAGTGTAGTAGTTAACACGCACTCAGAAATGGAAGTCGTTCAACAAATAATCCACGCTTACGCCACTTCTTCCGGAGCCAAACTCAATGAACAAAAATCGAAAATTTTACCTGTCGGACCCCATATGGAGACCATTCCAAGAACATGGCTACAAAGAACAGAGCAGACGAACCACTTAGGTATGATTCTAATGGCCAACCCAAGAGAGATGACAGTAGCCAACTGGGACCATAAACTGCATATATTCAGGGCTACTCTCCGTGAACACAAAACTAGAACGCTCAATCGGATACAGAGAGCTCTATTGATCAACAGCTATGTGCTAAGCAAAATATATCACATCGCAGCAGTGTTACCAGTACCCAAGGATACAGCGCAAAAGCTTTTAGCTGCAGCGTATTGGTTCATATGGAGCGGAAACATCTTTAAAGTCGCTATGCCAACCATAGTGTTAACCCGCGCCGCTGGTGGTTTGGGCGTCAAAGACATCAAGAACCAATGCACTGCCGTATATATGGACCGAATCCGCAAAATACTGCAGTCACCCCATCCGACAATTACGAAAACGTTATTCAACAGGTTAGCCCCAACGAGCAAAAAGGCCCCAGTCGATGTTGGTCGCATCAGCGCTCAACTCGATCACGTCCGGACTTATTACCTGGAAATGAGCTATATTCAAGACACTTCACAGCTGCTTAACACCAGAAGGACCTATTACCACCTCACGAGACACCATAGGCAAAACCCAATTGAGGCGAAATATCCAGCGGTCAACTGGAGTAACGTCTGGAAAAACATTAACAATCCTATCCTCCACTCCAAAGTAGTGTCCACGTGGTACGACATTGTGAACGAGAAGGTCCCCACAGGTGAAAAGTTGCACAATATCAAAATGAAGCAGAGTCCGTACTGCGATCATTGCCATACTGTAGATACCTTGGCACACATTCTCATCTGCCGCGACCAATACCACATATGGAACTGGACTAGAAAAAAACTCGCAATAATTACTAGAACCACAGACTCTGCTATAACACTTAAAGATGTACTTCAACCAGACTGGCATTTCTTTCCTGCAACAAAGCACAATAGCTATGTTTGGATTATCGGCCAGTTTGCATATTTTGCAGTTACGAATACACATGCGAGTATAGACGAGTACATACAGTATATAATGGAAGAGCACCACAACCTTAAAACGAGTCGGAAATACAAAGCTTTGTTTCAAAATTTCTTACTTCACACTTTGCCATAATGAAGCGGTAATTTTCTTTTTTTTTTTTTTTTTTTTTTTTTTTTTTTTGGGTTGGTGCACAACACTACAGCGAGGTGATACTACTTGTGCTTCATTATAATTAAGTTGGCATTTATTTATTTATTTTTATAGTACAGCAGGTGAAAGTGCCTCAGGAAAACTAATTTTGCCAGAAGCCGTAACATAAAACACATCAGAAGTGCTTGATTGATTTCGTGTTCTTCTGTTTCACGGGTATTGGACAGATTGTCACGGCAAGAAGATGTATTCAGTTCCTTTACATATTATTTAAAAAAAATAATGAAAAAATAAATAAAAAAGTAGGTTAAGTTAGGGTAAAAGTGGCGGTGGCAACAGAATTTTTTTTTTTTTTTTTTTTTTTTTTTTTTTTTTTTTTTTTTTATTTTTAGGTTAGATAGGAGTTTGGGGGGATATGGATGATAGGGGCCAACGCCTGAAGTGGAAGAGGTCCAGGAAAAAAAAAAAAAAAAAAAAAAAAAAAAAGTGGCCGTGCGGTTAAAGGCGCAAAAATGAAAAAAAAAAAAGAAAAAAAAAAAAGATGGTAGAGCCCTTGAAAAAAAAAAAAAAAAAAAAAAAAGGGCTATGATTCCTGCTTAGGGTGCAGGAGATCCCGGGTTCAAATCCCGGACGAGCCCTAGCGTTTTGTGCAAACTGATCGCACGTCAGTGGCTGAGTCAGCGCAAAAAGCTCGCCGTCAATATCAAATGAATTTCTTATTCGATGTGAGCAATTGACACTCTGGTCCGACGCGTGAAGGCGATTACGAAGGTTTCGGGTACAGATGGTAGCAGATGCATGTTAGTAAGTCTTGCTTAAAGTGATGAAAAAGTGTTTCCGCCCGGGATCGAACCGGGGACCTTTTGCGTGTTAGGCAGACGTGATAACCGCTACACCACGGAAACTGCTTGTGTGCACCTTACTTCACAGACAACTTGTACTGATGTTGCCATCGTAACTCAAAAATTCAATAAATGTGGTACTTGCAAAACGAAGGGACATGCAGCAGATCCACACACGACGTGGCTCATTGGAGGACAATACGACATAGGCAAGAAAATACTGTTCCCGCCCGGGATCGAACCGGGGACCTTCTGCGTGTGAAGCAGACGTGATAACCGCTACACTACGGAAACGACGGACCCGAGGAGTCCATCTTTGTTCACTCGAACTTGCCTCAGCCTTTCTCTAGTCCGCGAATGCACACACGACAGTTCTTTTGTCAGCCTGGAACCCATCACAGCCGAGGGCTCAAGAAGTCTTCGGGGTGCTCGAGAGGGTGTCTGCCGTAGCACCCCTAACGAGATAGCGGCGTTTCGCGCAGTCGTTATTGCAAGTCATATCAGCAAAAGCAATCACTTTCTCAGCAGCAGGCAGTGCGAGCCCAGCGGCAGCTCTACATGCAGGTACCAATAGCCCAGGAAGGCCGCCGACCGCGGGAATTCGCGGCGCCCCCATCCCGCCAGCGTACACGAGACCTCCAGGGCACCCTGGACGACGTCTAGGGACTGCAATATATGGCATTCGCCGTGTCACAGGGCTCGTTGGTCTAGGTGTATGATTCATGCTAAGGGTGCAGCAGGTCCCGGGTTCAAATCCCGGACGAGCCCTAGCGTTTTGTGCAAACTGATCGCACGTCAGTGGCTGAGTCAGCGCAAAAAGCTCGCCGTCAATATCAAATGAATTTCTTATTCGATGTGAGCAATTGACACTCTGGTCCGACGCGTGAAGGCGATTACGAAGGTTTCGGGTACAGATGGTAGCAGATGCATGTTAGTAAGTCTTGCTTAAAGTGATGAAAAAGTGTTTCCGCCCGGGATCGAACCGGGGACCTTCCGCGTGTTAGGCAGACGTGATAACCGCTACACCACGGAAACTGCTTGTGTGCACCTTACTTCAGAGACAACTTGTAGTGATGTTGCCATCGTAACTCAAAAATTCAATAAATGTGGTACTTGCAAAACGAAGGGACATGCAGCAGATCCACACACGACGTGGCTCATTGGAGGACAATACGACATAGGCAAGAAAATACTGTTCCCGCCCGGGATCGAACCGGGGACCTTCTGCGTGTGAAGCAGACGTGATAACCGCTACACTACGGAAACGACGGACCCGAGGAGTCCATCTTTGTTCACTCGAACTTGCCTCAGCCTTTCTCTAGTCCGCGAATGCACACACGACAGTTCTTTTGTCAGCCTGGAACCCATCACAGCCGAGGGCTCAAGAAGTCTTCGGGGTGCTCGAGAGGGTGTCTGCCGTAGCACCCCTAACGAGATAGCGGCGTTTCGCGCAGTCGTTATTGCAAGTCATATCAGCAAAAGCAATCACTTTCTCAGCAGCAGGCAGTGCGAGCCCAGCGGCAGCTCTACATGAAGGTACCAATAGCCCAGGAAGGCCGCCGACCGCGGGAATTCGCGCCGCCCCCATCCCGCCAGCGTACACGAGACTTCCAGGGCACCCTGGACGACATCTAGGGACTGCAATATATGGCATTCGCCGTGTCACAGGGCTCGTTGGTCTAGGGGTATGATTCCTGCTTAGGGTGCAGGAGGTCCCGGGTTCAAATCCCGGACGAGCCCTAGCGTTTTGTGCAAACTGATCGCACGTCAGTGACTGAGTCAGCGCAAAAAGCTCGCCGTCAATATCAAATGAATTTCTTATTCGATGTGAGCAATTGACACTCTGGTCCGACGCGTGAAGGCGATTACGAAGGTTTCGGGTACAGATGGTAGCAGATGCATGTTAGTAAGTCTTGCTTAAAGTGATGAAAAAGTGTTTCCGCCCGGGATCGAACCGGGGACCTTCTGCGTGTTAGGCAGACGTGATAACCGCTACACCACGGAAACTGCTTGTGTGCACCTTACTTCACAGACAACTTGTACTGATGTTGCCATCGTAACTCAAAAATTCAATAAATGTGGTACTTGCAAAACGAAGGGACATGCAGCAGATCCACACACGACGTGGCTCATTGGAGGACAATACGACATAGGCAAGAAAATACTGTTCCCGCCCGGGATCGAACCGGGGACCTTCTGCGTGTGAAGCAGACGTGATAACCGCTACACTACGGAAACGACGGACCCGAGGAGTCCATCTTTGTTCACTCGAACTTGCCTCAGCCTTTCTCTAGTCCGCGAATGCACACACGACAGTTCTTTTGTCAGCCTGGAACCCATCACAGCCGAGGGCTCAAGAAGTCTTCGGGGTGCTCGAGAGGGTGTCTGCCGTAGCACCCCTAACGAGATAGCGGCGTTTCGCGCAGTCGTTATTGCAAGTCATATCAGCAAAAGCAATCACTTTCTCAGCAGCAGGCAGTGCGAGCCCAGCGGCAGGTCTACATGAAGGTACCAATAGCCCAGGAAGGCCGCCGACCGCGGGAATTCGCGGCGCCCCCATCCCGCCAGCGTACACGAGACCTCCAGGGCACCCTGGACGACGTCGAGGGACTGCAATATATGGCATTCGCCGTGTCACAGGGCTCGTTGGTCTAGGTGTATGATTCATGCTAAGGGTGCAGCAGGTCCCGGGTTCAAATCCCGGACGAGCCCTAGCGTTTTGTGCAAACTGATCGCACGTCAGTGGCTGAGTCAGCGCAAAAAGCTCGCCGTCAATATCAAATGAATTTCTTATTCGATGTGAGCAATTGACACTCTGGTCCGACGCGTGAAGGCGATTACGAAGGTTTCGGGTACAGATGGTAGCAGATGCATGTTAGTAAGTCTTGCTTAAAGTGATGAAAAAGTGTTTCCGCCCGGGATCGAACCGGGGACCTTCCGCGTGTTAGGCAGACGTGATAACCGCTACACCACGGAAACTGCTTGTGTGCACCTTACTTCACAGACAACTTGTAGTGATGTTGCCATCGTAACTCAAAAATTCAATAAATGTGGTACTTGCAAAACGAAGGGACATGCAGCAGATCCACACACGACGTGGCTCATTGGAGGACAATACGACATAGGCAAGAAAATACTGTTCCCGCCCGGGATCGAACCGGGGACCTTCTGCGTGTGAAGCAGACGTGATAACCGCTACACTACGGAAACGACGGACCCGAGGAGTCCATCTTTGTTCACTCGAACTTGCCTCAGCCTTTCTCTAGTCCGCGAATGCACACACGACAGTTCTTTTGTCAGCCTGGAACCCATCACAGCCGAGGGCTCAAGAAGTCTTCGGGGTGCTCGAGAGGGTGTCTGCCGTAGCACCCCTAACGAGATAGCGGCGTTTCGCGCAGTCGTTATTGCAAGTCATATCAGCAAAAGCAATCACTTTCTCAGCAGCAGGCAGTGCGAGCCCAGCGGCAGCTCTACATGAAGGTACCAATAGCCCAGGAAGGCCGCCGACCGCGGGAATTCGCGCCGCCCCCATCCCGCCAGCGTACACGAGACTTCCAGGGCACCCTGGACGACATCTAGGGACTGCAATAATTGGCATTCGCCGTGTCACAGGGCTCGTTGGTCTCCAGTCTCGCCGCGACAGCCGTGCTGTGCGGACGTGTGCTGAGTTTCGTGCGCCGCGGTCTGCTGTGCTTCGGCGTGGTAAGTCGCAGTGCGTCTTGCATCGTTGCAGAACTTCTACGCATATTGAAATTTGAAATATGAATCCGTGATGGCCCACTTGAACAGACAAGATACTTTGAAATTCTCGTTTGATCGTAATTACGCCCGACCTAAACTACACGAAATCGAAGATTGGTTGGAATACGAAGTGAAAGTTGATACCGAGGATGTCATTGGAATGCATCTTTCGATAGTGAGCAGCGTTGTATTTGTGAAATTGAGGAATGCTAACTTATGTGACAAAATAGTTGAGTCTTGCGGAGGAAGTATGAAATTTAAGCATTGTGATGGAAACGTAGGCGAAGTCACCGTAACACATGCAGGGTTTGGAATACGAACTATCAGGATATTCGAACTACCATTCGAAGTACCGGCGGAACAAATAAACGCAGTGATAGCGCCGTACGGTAAAGTTCTCAGCAATGTTGCCGAACGGTGGTCCAACGCGCGCAAATTCCAAGTTCTCAACGGAGTGAGGCAATTAAAGGTCGATTTGCACAAACATGTACCGTCATACATCAGCGTGTGTGGATACCGAGGTATCGTTATATACGACGGCCAGCCGAGGACGTGCGCGGCGTGCAATTCTCCTGGCCACGTCCGCGCGGAGTGTTTACAGCGGCGAGTGGCGCAGCTGCCGGCTGGCGAGACGCCGCGACCGCCGGCTATGACTGCGCTGCCAGCGACTTACGCTACGGCTGCCCGCGGCCAAGTCTTGACCCCAAGCCCTGATGTGAATTCGGAGAACCATCCAACCCGAGAAGAAGCCCAGATTGCCACCACTGACACAACAGAAGCTAGACCACCCGAACCTAAGGAAATCGTGACAGCTGTAACGGTTTCAACACAACAGCCACCGAAAGATATTGGGAGCCACAGTAAATTATCCGATTCCTCCGCTGTTGAGAATGACATGCAAGAACCATCCCGGAATGAGCAACCTCATAGTGAACCGATTTCTCTATTGACACCATCATCCACCAAGAGCACGGTCGACAATTTAGCTCGAAACACCACCCGCTTAGAAGATTTGAAGAATGCTGAGGAAGACAACATCAGACAGCAGCCGGTGAAACCTAAACGGCAAACACGAAAACAGAGCCCTGAAGAGATTCAAGAACTGGAGAAAAAACTCTCCCGTACCAAAAAAATTCTTAAAACAGATCGAAGCGGAAAGCAAGGCGTGGTAGACATCGGAAAACCAGACATCCCCAACCCGAATGAGGACGTACAGATGAACCTCGCCCCTCCAATTGAAGAACCAATGGACACTGTTGACCGCTGCGGAACTGATACGGGGACAGCATGGTCTGACGACACTGAATGCGCTTAGTTGGACTACCGAATGACGCAGGCGTATAAAATCGCCACGCTCAATGTAAACAGAATAGTTTCGGACGTAAAGTTACAATCTGTGAAGGACTACTTATATGCCGCCGACATTGACATAGCGATGTTACAAGAGGTAGTTACAACCAAAATAGCGGATGTGTACGGATATGAGGCGATCTTAAACATAGGCAATGAATGTGGAACAGGAATACTGTTCAAACACGGCATACCATGTACAGCAAAAGCAATACTTGAATCTGGACGAGGCATAACTGCACAAATATATGATCTGCTTCTTGTTAATATATATGCTCCCTCTGGATCCAGCGGAAAACGAGCAAGGGGCAACCTGTTCCGGGATGAAATTGTCCCATTAATAACGGATTCTCGACTGCACATAATTTTGGGTGGAGATTTTAACTGCGTATTGCGTCCAGAAGATCAAATCCCGAACTTCAACTTTTGTGAGGAGCTGTTGCTGTTAATTAACGGGCTCGATATGATAGATGCTTGGTGCCACCTTCGCCCGCACACCCGAGGATACACGTACGTATCCAGTACTTCGGCAAGCAGACTAGACAGGCTGTATGTAACGAAAGGTTTTATCCATAATGTAACTGACTGTGAAATTTGGCCTCTTAACTTCTCGGACCACTGCGCATTTCATATAACCGCGAAGCATACTAAACAAAAAACATTCCTGGGAAGGGGCGTATGGCAGCTCAACGTGTCACTTTTGGAGGACGCAGTACTGAAACAGGAGGTCCATGCTACATGGCAGCGTTGTCTTCGGATGCAATCCAGATATCCTACACGCATCATGTGGTGGCTACAGTCTGCGAAACCGCAGATAAAAAAATGCATCGCACGATATGGTCGCATGAAAGCGTACTGGCGAAAACGCACCTTGGAGTATCACTTTCTTTGCCTCCGCGAACTGTATGATGACCCCATGGGATTAGTAGCAAACAGTTCTAGAATAAAACGCACCAAAGCAAGAATAACGGCGTTGGTACGACAATCACTAGAGGGGAAAAAAGTTCGATCGCGTCCTCCGATTGAACTGACGCAGGAGAATACGTCCGTATATCACGTGATACGGGAAGCCAAGAGAGGTAAACAAAAGTTAATCCACACTCTCAGTGATGAACAGGGGAACGAATACGATCAACAAGTCACAGTTAAAAACTACGTGGTGCAACATTATACAGATTTTTACTCCGCATCGGCGACTGACGCGACGGCAAGTGAGCCGCTTTTATCCAACATTCAATCCACGGTCCATCCGACTGACAACGCCGACCTTGTAGCCCACATAACTGAGGAAGAAGTATGTGCTATAATCAAAGACTCGCCTACAAAGAAATCTGCTGGTTTAGATGGCCTACCCATAGAATTTTATGCTTGTTTTTGGCACATCATAGGACCGGAATTCACCAAAATATGCAATGAATTATTGGGAGACGTGCAGATGCCATCTCAGTTTACCGAAGGAATGATTGTACTGATCCCCAAAAAACCACGTAGCGCTACGCTGAAGGATTTTCGACCACTAACACTCCTCAATTCCGACTATAAAATCTTCACCCGACTCATAAACTGTAGACTGAAGACGGTACTGCCGAAAGTACTTGGCCCTTATCAAATGAGTGCCGTCCCAGGGAGATCAATGTCGAATGCATTATGTGAATATAGAGACATAATATATTTGTCGTGGCTATGCAAATGCAATGTTGGTCTCATGTTTTTAGACTTCGATAAGGCTTTTGACCGCATCAACCACCACTTTCTACTAACTGTAATGCAACGGATGGGATTCAGTGCTCATTTTATTCAGATCATACGCAAATGTATAGTCGGGACTTCCTCTCGAATCAAAATTAATGGTCAGCTAAGTTCACCAGTCCCGATCAAGCAATCAGTGAGACAAGGCTGCCCCCTTTCTATGGCACTATACGCAATCGCCGTAGAACCGTTACTGTTAAACCTGCATCACAGGTTACAAGGTCTACAGGTGTTGGGTACAAAAACCGTGTGTCACGCTTATGCTGATGACGTCAGTGTAGTAGTTAACACGCACTCAGAAATGGAAGTCGTTCAACAAATAATCCACGCTTACGCCACTTCTTCCGGAGCCAAACTCAATGAACAAAAATCGAAAATTTTACCTGTCGGACCCCATATGGAGACCATTCCAAGAACATGGCTACAAAGAACAGAGCAGACGAACCACTTAGGTATGATTCTAATGGCCAACCCAAGAGAGATGACAGTAGCCAACTGGGACCATAAACTGCATATATTCAGGGCTACTCTCCGTGAACACAAAACTAGAACGCTCAATCGGATACAGAGAGCTCTATTGATCAACAGCTATGTGCTAAGCAAAATATATCACATCGCAGCAGTGTTACCAGTACCCAAGGATACAGCGCAAAAGCTTTTAGCTGCAGCGTATTGGTTCATATGGAGCGGAAACATCTTTAAAGTCGCTATGCCAACCATAGTGTTAACCCGCGCCGCTGGTGGTTTGGGCGTCAAAGACATCAAGAACCAATGCACTGCCGTATATATGGACCGAATCCGCAAAATACTGCAGTCACCCCATCCGACAATTACGAAAACGTTATTCAACAGGTTAGCCCCAACGAGCAAAAAGGCCCCAGTCGATGTTGGTCGCATCAGCGCTCAACTCGATCACGTCCGGACTTATTACCTGGAAATGAGCTATATTCAAGACACTTCACAGCTGCTTAACACCAGAAGGACCTATTACCACCTCACGAGACACCATAGGCAAAACCCAATTGAGGCGAAATATCCAGCGGTCAACTGGAGTAACGTCTGGAAAAACATTAACAATCCTATCCTCCACTCCAAAGTAGTGTCCACGTGGTACGACATTGTGAACGAGAAGGTCCCCACAGGTGAAAAGTTGCACAATATCAAAATGAAGCAGAGTCCGTACTGCGATCATTGCCATACTGTAGATACCTTGGCACACATTCTCATCTGCCGCGACCAATACCACATATGGAACTGGACTAGAAAAAAACTCGCAATAATTACTAGAACCACAGACTCTGCTATAACACTTAAAGATGTACTTCAACCAGACTGGCATTTCTTTCCTGCAACAAAGCACAATAGCTATGTTTGGATTATCGGCCAGTTTGCATATTTTGCAGTTACGAATACACATGCGAGTATAGACGAGTACATACAGTATATAATGGAAGAGCACCACAACCTTAAAACGAGTCGGAAATACAAAGCTTTGTTTCAAAATTTCTTACTTCACACTTTGCCATAATGAAGCGGTAATTTTCTTTTTTTTTTTTTTTTTTTTTTTTTTTTTTTTTGGGTTGGTGCACAACACTACAGCGAGGTGATACTACTTGTGCTTCATTATAATTAAGTTGGCATTTATTTATTTATTTTTATAGTACAGCAGGTGAAAGTGCCTCAGGAAAACTAATTTTGCCAGAAGCCGTAACATAAAACACATCAGAAGTGCTTGATTGATTTCGTGTTCTTCTGTTTCACGGGTATTGGACAGATTGTCACGGCAAGAAGATGTATTCAGTTCCTTTACATATTATTTAAAAAAAATAATGAAAAAATAAATAAAAAAGTAGGTTAAGTTAGGGTAAAAGTGGCGGTGGCAACAGAATTTTTTTTTTTTTTTTTTTTTTTTTTTTTTTTTTTTTTTTTTTATTTTTAGGTTAGATAGGAGTTTGGGGGGATATGGATGATAGGGGCCAACGCCTGAAGTGGAAGAGGTCCAGGAAAAAAAAAAAAAAAAAAAAAAAAAAAAAGTGGCCGTGCGGTTAAAGGCGCAAAAATGAAAAAAAAAAAAGAAAAAAAAAAAAGATGGTAGAGCCCTTGAAAAAAAAAAAAAAAAAAAAAAAAAGGGCTATGATTCCTGCTTAGGGTGCAGGAGATCCCGGGTTCAAATCCCGGACGAGCCCTAGCGTTTTGTGCAAACTGATCGCACGTCAGTGGCTGAGTCAGCGCAAAAAGCTCGCCGTCAATATCAAATGAATTTCTTATTCGATGTGAGCAATTGACACTCTGGTCCGACGCGTGAAGGCGATTACGAAGGTTTCGGGTACAGATGGTAGCAGATGCATGTTAGTAAGTCTTGCTTAAAGTGATGAAAAAGTGTTTCCGCCCGGGATCGAACCGGGGACCTTTTGCGTGTTAGGCAGACGTGATAACCGCTACACCACGGAAACTGCTTGTGTGCACCTTACTTCACAGACAACTTGTACTGATGTTGCCATCGTAACTCAAAAATTCAATAAATGTGGTACTTGCAAAACGAAGGGACATGCAGCAGATCCACACACGACGTGGCTCATTGGAGGACAATACGACATAGGCAAGAAAATACTGTTCCCGCCCGGGATCGAACCGGGGACCTTCTGCGTGTGAAGCAGACGTGATAACCGCTACACTACGGAAACGACGGACCCGAGGAGTCCATCTTTGTTCACTCGAACTTGCCTCAGCCTTTCTCTAGTCCGCGAATGCACACACGACAGTTCTTTTGTCAGCCTGGAACCCATCACAGCCGAGGGCTCAAGAAGTCTTCGGGGTGCTCGAGAGGGTGTCTGCCGTAGCACCCCTAACGAGATAGCGGCGTTTCGCGCAGTCGTTATTGCAAGTCATATCAGCAAAAGCAATCACTTTCTCAGCAGCAGGCAGTGCGAGCCCAGCGGCAGCTCTACATGCAGGTACCAATAGCCCAGGAAGGCCGCCGACCGCGGGAATTCGCGGCGCCCCCATCCCGCCAGCGTACACGAGACCTCCAGGGCACCCTGGACGACGTCTAGGGACTGCAATATATGGCATTCGCCGTGTCACAGGGCTCGTTGGTCTAGGTGTATGATTCATGCTAAGGGTGCAGCAGGTCCCGGGTTCAAATCCCGGACGAGCCCTAGCGTTTTGTGCAAACTGATCGCACGTCAGTGGCTGAGTCAGCGCAAAAAGCTCGCCGTCAATATCAAATGAATTTCTTATTCGATGTGAGCAATTGACACTCTGGTCCGACGCGTGAAGGCGATTACGAAGGTTTCGGGTACAGATGGTAGCAGATGCATGTTAGTAAGTCTTGCTTAAAGTGATGAAAAAGTGTTTCCGCCCGGGATCGAACCGGGGACCTTCCGCGTGTTAGGCAGACGTGATAACCGCTACACCACGGAAACTGCTTGTGTGCACCTTACTTCAGAGACAACTTGTAGTGATGTTGCCATCGTAACTCAAAAATTCAATAAATGTGGTACTTGCAAAACGAAGGGACATGCAGCAGATCCACACACGACGTGGCTCATTGGAGGACAATACGACATAGGCAAGAAAATACTGTTCCCGCCCGGGATCGAACCGGGGACCTTCTGCGTGTGAAGCAGACGTGATAACCGCTACACTACGGAAACGACGGACCCGAGGAGTCCATCTTTGTTCACTCGAACTTGCCTCAGCCTTTCTCTAGTCCGCGAATGCACACACGACAGTTCTTTTGTCAGCCTGGAACCCATCACAGCCGAGGGCTCAAGAAGTCTTCGGGGTGCTCGAGAGGGTGTCTGCCGTAGCACCCCTAACGAGATAGCGGCGTTTCGCGCAGTCGTTATTGCAAGTCATATCAGCAAAAGCAATCACTTTCTCAGCAGCAGGCAGTGCGAGCCCAGCGGCAGCTCTACATGAAGGTACCAATAGCCCAGGAAGGCCGCCGACCGCGGGAATTCGCGCCGCCCCCATCCCGCCAGCGTACACGAGACTTCCAGGGCACCCTGGACGACATCTAGGGACTGCAATATATGGCATTCGCCGTGTCACAGGGCTCGTTGGTCTAGGGGTATGATTCCTGCTTAGGGTGCAGGAGGTCCCGGGTTCAAATCCCGGACGAGCCCTAGCGTTTTGTGCAAACTGATCGCACGTCAGTGACTGAGTCAGCGCAAAAAGCTCGCCGTCAATATCAAATGAATTTCTTATTCGATGTGAGCAATTGACACTCTGGTCCGACGCGTGAAGGCGATTACGAAGGTTTCGGGTACAGATGGTAGCAGATGCATGTTAGTAAGTCTTGCTTAAAGTGATGAAAAAGTGTTTCCGCCCGGGATCGAACCGGGGACCTTCTGCGTGTTAGGCAGACGTGATAACCGCTACACCACGGAAACTGCTTGTGTGCACCTTACTTCACAGACAACTTGTACTGATGTTGCCATCGTAACTCAAAAATTCAATAAATGTGGTACTTGCAAAACGAAGGGACATGCAGCAGATCCACACACGACGTGGCTCATTGGAGGACAATACGACATAGGCAAGAAAATACTGTTCCCGCCCGGGATCGAACCGGGGACCTTCTGCGTGTGAAGCAGACGTGATAACCGCTACACTACGGAAACGACGGACCCGAGGAGTCCATCTTTGTTCACTCGAACTTGCCTCAGCCTTTCTCTAGTCCGCGAATGCACACACGACAGTTCTTTTGTCAGCCTGGAACCCATCACAGCCGAGGGCTCAAGAAGTCTTCGGGGTGCTCGAGAGGGTGTCTGCCGTAGCACCCCTAACGAGATAGCGGCGTTTCGCGCAGTCGTTATTGCAAGTCATATCAGCAAAAGCAATCACTTTCTCAGCAGCAGGCAGTGCGAGCCCAGCGGCAGCTCTACATGCAGGTACCAATAGCCCAGGAAGGCCGCCGACCGCGGGAATTCGCGGCGCCCCCATCCCGCCAGCGTACACGAGACCTCCAGGGCACCCTGGACGACGTCTAGGGACTGCAATATATGGCATTCGCCGTGTCACAGGGCTCGTTGGTCTAGGTGTATGATTCATGCTAAGGGTGCAGCAGGTCCCGGGTTCAAATCCCGGACGAGCCCTAGCGTTTTGTGCAAACTGATCGCACGTCAGTGGCTGAGTCAGCGCAAAAAGCTCGCCGTCAATATCAAATGAATTTCTTATTCGATGTGAGCAATTGACACTCTGGTCCGACGCGTGAAGGCGATTACGAAGGTTTCGGGTACAGATGGTAGCAGATGCATGTTAGTAAGTCTTGCTTAAAGTGATGAAAAAGTGTTTCCGCCCGGGATCGAACCGGGGACCTTCCGCGTGTTAGGCAGACGTGATAACCGCTACACCACGGAAACTGCTTGTGTGCACCTTACTTCAGAGACAACTTGTAGTGATGTTGCCATCGTAACTCAAAAATTCAATAAATGTGGTACTTGCAAAACGAAGGGACATGCAGCAGATCCACACACGACGTGGCTCATTGGAGGACAATACGACATAGGCAAGAAAATACTGTTCCCGCCCGGGATCGAACCGGGGACCTTCTGCGTGTGAAGCAGACGTGATAACCGCTACACTACGGAAACGACGGACCCGAGGAGTCCATCTTTGTTCACTCGAACTTGCCTCAGCCTTTCTCTAGTCCGCGAATGCACACACGACAGTTCTTTTGTCAGCCTGGAACCCATCACAGCCGAGGGCTCAAGAAGTCTTCGGGGTGCTCGAGAGGGTGTCTGCCGTAGCACCCCTAACGAGATAGCGGCGTTTCGCGCAGTCGTTATTGCAAGTCATATCAGCAAAAGCAATCACTTTCTCAGCAGCAGGCAGTGCGAGCCCAGCGGCAGCTCTACATGAAGGTACCAATAGCCCAGGAAGGCCGCCGACCGCGGGAATTCGCGCCGCCCCCATCCCGCCAGCGTACACGAGACTTCCAGGGCACCCTGGACGACATCTAGGGACTGCAATATATGGCATTCGCCGTGTCACAGGGCTCGTTGGTCTAAAGTCCGCCTTTAGCCGCGGAGCAGCTCGGACTTGTTTACGTCCCGGCTGCGAACGTTCGCGGAAGAAGCGGTGTTTACACCGTCGTCACTCGCGTGTGTTACTGTTTGAATCGAACGCAATGGCACACAATTTCCGAAAAACCACGATACAGTTCACGTTCTGTAACGAGTATGCACGACCGAAGGCATTCGAAATCGAACGTTTCTTGAGGGACGAAGTGCAACTTAATTACACTGAGGTTATTGGAATTCATTTATCGATCGTGAGCAGCACTCTTTACGTAAAGATGATTGACAACGCAGCATGCGATAAGATCATTGAAGCTGCCAAACGAGGATTCCAGTTCCGACACTCCGATGGTCATATTGGCGACGTGTTAGTCGCTCATTCGGGCCTGGGTGTGCGTACGATTCGAGTCTTTGAGCTGCCTTTCGAGTTACCAGAATCCTTGGTCACTGAATCACTCCAGCCATATGGCAGAGTTATTAGTCATACGGCCGAACGTTGGGCAAGTTTTAGCACGTATCCAGTGCTCAATGGTGTCCGACAGGTGCGAATTGCACTTACGAAACATGTGCCATCGTACATCAACATCGGCGGCTGTCGAGCTATTGTCATCTATGATGGACAGCCCCGGACATGCTCCGGGTGTGGTGGTGAAGGACATCTTCGATCTGCGTGTATGCAGAGGAGACTCGTGCAACTCCCCAGCGGAGACCTCCAGAATACGACTACACCAACGTCACTGCCGATGACTTACGTGGCGGCGCTTCGCGGGGAGGTGACGCAGAGGTCGGAGCGCACTATCGAACCGACGCCGCAGTTGATTGAGGCGCCTTCGGACCCCACTGAAGAAGGAACAGCTCCCACCAACCCTCAGTGCCAGACATTACAGGTGGTGCAGAAAGAGGATGAGAGCATCACAACAGGCATGGAAGCTGAAGTGGAACGGCCCCAGGGCGTTGTAGCGGCGGCGAGAGCGCAGGTGATGCAAGATTCGCCAACACCAGAGGCCGAGGTTAGGGCCCCCAAACAACGCTCGCCAAAGCGCCGCAAGAAGCGCCGACTAAACTCTGCGGAGACGCTCCCTTCTCTTCTTGGAAGCCCAGATGAGTCTAACACTATGGAACTGTCTGACTTGGAACCACAAGCTTCGGATGTCGCAGACCATATGAATTCGGACAGTGAAAAGATGTCATGTCGCTCGGAAGATGCATCCGCTCAGGGGCCTGCTACCCCTTCTGCGGTGGAGTCTAATGCTGCGAAAGAACAACAGATGTCACACATCAATGCCGCACAGGAAAATTTGGAGCACCCCAATAGTATCAGCTGGTATGAACAGGACGACGAAATCACCGATGCGGACCATTCTACTGGTGGGGACTCGCATCCGTCCGCATCTCAAGAAACCTAATGCCGCAGGGACACGTCCGTCGGGCGACCCTCTGCGGATGTGCAAAGGGACTATCGATACGGTGAAACTTTGTCATTTTAACATCATGTGGAGATGACAGCTACTCGACCCCAGGCATACAGAATAGGGACAGTGAATGTAAATACCATTAGATCGCCCGTGAAACAGCAGTTGTTTAGGGACATGATATACGCGTCGGATGTTGATATACTTATGGTGCAGGAAATTTACATTCCTGAGTTCCAGGAAGTCCATGGATACATCTCCTACACCTCGCCGCACTCGAACAACGACAGTGGAACGGCGATATTGGTCCGGGACGGGATTCCGGTCCGAGACCTGGCTTATCTACCTTCGGCACGAGGACTGGCGATAACTGTTAATGGAATTCGCATTCTCAATGTTTATGCCCCTTCCGGCACAGACAACAGACGGGCGCGTGCTAGATATTATTCGGAAGAGATTGTGCCCTTATTTACCGGCAGATTCGATCATTTCATTATAGGTGGTGACTTCAATTGTGTTTTAGCGCAAAAAGACCAGACTCCACATTACAATACCTGTCGTGAATTGCATGTGCTATGCCGGGATCTGGAGTTAAGCGACACCTGGGACATGATTCATAGGAACCGTGAGGGATATACTTTTTATACCAGTCACTCGGCGAGCAGACTCGATCGAATATATGTTTCGGTTGGCCTACAGGATAAGGTGGTCGACGCGGAACGATGGCCTGCGGCATTTACTGATCATCTGGCTTACATTTGTACCATGTCACTCTCTAGGCAAAGTGTGTGGAGAAGCCGCGGGACATGGAAGCTCAATTCGTCACTTTTGGCGGACCCCGAATGTCGTCGGAGAGTCGAGGAGGTATGGGTCACATGTCAACGCCGTCTACCAACATATACCTCCGTGCTTCAATGGTGGCTCGAGTGTACTAAGCCGGCATTAAGAAGAGCTCTCATACAGTATGGTCGGGATAAGACGAGATGGCAACGAGACACTCTTGATTATTATTACACCATGCTTCGTGAGCTGTCCTTCCAGGTGCCGTCTGCAGAACATCATGCGGAAGTTCACCGTGTCAAGGCACAAATCCTATCGATCACGCGACGACGACTGGGTGGCATCCCAATACGGGCAAGATGTCTCGACACCATCACTGGGGAACGTACCTCGATGCACCATGTGTCGCGGGAACATAAACGTTACCGCCGGGCATTGGTAACAGTGCTCCACGGTTTAGATGGCCGTCAACTGACAACACAACAAGACATTGCAAATGAATTTTTAGAGCATTTCCGTCACCTCTATGCCGGTACACCGACGGACCGTCTGGTGGGGGAAGAGATACTGCAACATCTGCAAACGACACTGACAGAGACGGATAAGGCAGCGCTTATGGAGCCACTCACAGAAGACGATATAAAGGTGGCACTCACAAAAGGAGCGGCCCATAAATCACCAGGACCAGATGGGATTACGCTAGAGTTTTATCGAGAATTCGTGGACATGATGATGCCACAGTTGGTGTCGATGTACAATGAGGCGATGCGTCCGGACATGCGCCTACCGTCGGATTTTATGACGGGCTTTCTTCTTCCTATCCCGAAGATGGCGGGGAGTCGTAGTGTTAATCAATATCGGCCTCTCACTATGCTAAACACCGACTATAAAATCTTTGCACGACTACTAGCGTCTCGTCTTAAGCTGGCGATATCCAGGACAATATCCCCTGATCAGGCTTGCCTAGGGGTGCGAAGCAACATCTCCTCGGCGTTAAGTGAATACCGTGACGTTATCGCTCTTGCGGAAACGTGTAAAATGCGAGCAGCGATGATATCTGTGGACTTCGATCGTGCGTTCGACAGGATAAACCATGACTTCTTGGTGTCAGTCATGAGTCGAATGGCGATTCCTCCGGTTTTCATCTCCATCGTTATGAGGCTAATACGAGGGGCTACATCGAAGGTGATTGTAAACGGTCGGGAAGCGGGCTCGATTCCTATTAACAGCTCAGTCCGACAAGGGTGCCCACTCTCCATGATGCTGTTTGCGATAGCGCTTGAGCCGCTGATGTGTGTTATGAGGCGCTCACTTACTGGGATAGCGCTTAATGAGAACTCTTTCATTTGTCGCGCATATGCGGACGACCTGATCCTTCTTGTCAGATCAGGACATGAAGTTCGTCAGGCTGTTGAACATCTAGACTCTTACGGGACGGCGGCAGGCAGTGTCGTTAACATGACGAAATCCAAAATTATGCACATTGGACGGGGTCTGGTAGACGTACCGGGACCGTTCCAGACGGTGGAATCGCTGAGATGTCTGGGGATTACATTTACCTGTTCACTACGGCGGTCAGCGGCGGCGAGTTCTCGGCGGCTTCTGCAGAATGTTCGTCTGACGATACGCAACAACTCACTGAGAGCCTTTGACATGATCCAACGTGTGGCATACACCAACGTTCACATAGCGTCACGAATGCCCCATTTAGCGCAGATCCTACCAATACCGAAGGGTATCGCCGACCGCCTCATGGCTGCCTTTGGTTACTATGTTAGTACTGGGATGTTATTTAAGATCAAATATGATACGTTAACGTTACAGTTCCGGAACGGTGGCCTCAACCTCACAAACGTGCGAAACAAAGCTCTGGCGCTTTACATGCGAGCGATGATACGAAATTGGCAACAAAGAAAGCATACCATAACGTCAGCTCTGATAGAAGCACTTGTTCCGCCTTCGTACGAACCCCCTATTGCGGTGGGCAATATTTCGCCTTCTCTTGCACACATTGCCTCATTTCTTGTTGATTACAGTTATGTTCGTCTGAAAGTACCTTCAACGAGAATACCCACGACTCGGGAGATCTATAGATGCTTGATGGATCACCATGGCCGCAACATAATGGAATTCAAATACCCGTCGAGAACGTGGAACCACATTTGGTGTGCAGTGCATACTCCATTACTGTCAACAGCAGCGAGATCGATGTGGTATATTCTTATAAACCGTAAACTTGTGACCAGGAGTCGATTACATACAATTCATATGGTCGATTCTCCTCTTTGCACCAAATGTGGACTGTTAGCCACGGAAGAACATGGTTTAGTGTGTGGCGCAGCGAGGGACGTCTGGATGCTGACGCGTCGAATATTGGCCTTCCTTCGGCGCACTAACTACACAGAAATCACATCGGATGTACTTTTTCTACCGGACAAGACCTTTTTTCCGAATCAAAAGACGTATGCGGTCAATTGGATCGCTGGACATGCGGTGAAATATTTGTATTCGTACGATATTAAGTCCGTGATGGATTATTGGTTGTATTTAAAAGAACAACACGAGCTCATACGGAGTCATACGAAATACAGGACTTACTTTTCCAATTTTTTAGGAAGTGTTTTTCACAATCCGCCCGACAGCTGGGGTGTCCCAGAACTGGGGAGACTCCTGCAGCAGAACGACTAGAGACACTGGCAGAAATGGTCAAGATTATATGGCTTTCTGCCAGGTTTATGATGCGACACCGCGTGCTGCAGGGATTGTGATGCAGATGATAACTTCATTTTCACTCCCGCCCGTGACTAGGATTGTCATTTACTTTATTCCTGTTACGAAAAAACACAAAAAAAATTTAAAAAAAAGAGGGCGGCCTTTGCGTTGATTTTATGGTTTTCAAATTGTTTTTGCTGTCTCGATACTTTACTTATCCCTAGGACAGCACAATTGTACGAATAAAGATTGTTTGTTTACCCTGACTTCCTGTTCCCAAAAGAAAAAAAAAAAGAAAAAAAAAAAAAAAAAAAAAAAAAAAAAAAAAAAAAAGTGGTCGCGTTGTTGGACCATAAAGCGGAGGAACCGCGTTTTTATTTTTATTAAAAAAAAAAAAAGAGATTATGAGTTCAAAAAAATAAAAAAAATAAAAAAAAAAGGGCCCGGGTTCGATTCCCGGCTGGGTCGGAAATTTAAAAAAAAAAAAAAAAAAAAAAAAAAAAAAAAAAAAAAAAAGGGGTATGATTCCTGCTTAGGGTGCAGGAGGTCCCGGGTTCAAATCCCGGACGAGCCCTAGCGTTTTGTGCAAACTGATCGCACGTCAGTGACTGAGTCAGCGCAAAAAGCTCGCCGTCAATATCAAATGAATTTCTTATTCGATGTGAGCAATTGACACTCTGGTCCGACGCGTGAAGGCGATTACGAAGGTTTCGGGTACAGATGGTAGCAGATGCATGTTAGTAAGTCTTGCTTAAAGTGATGAAAAAGTGTTTCCGCCCGGGATCGAACCGGGGACCTTCTGCGTGTTAGGCAGACGTGATAACCGCTACACCACGGAAACTGCTTGTGTGCACCTTACTTCACAGACAACTTGTACTGATGTTGCCATCGTAACTCAAAAATTCAATAAATGTGGTACTTGCAAAACGAAGGGACATGCAGCAGATCCACACACGACGTGGCTCATTGGAGGACAATACGACATAGGCAAGAAAATACTGTTCCCGCCCGGGATCGAACCGGGGACCTTCTGCGTGTGAAGCAGACGTGATAACCGCTACACTACGGAAACGACGGACCCGAGGAGTCCATCTTTGTTCACTCGAACTTGCCTCAGCCTTTCTCTAGTCCGCGAATGCACACACGACAGTTCTTTTGTCAGCATGGAACCCATCACAGCCGAGGGCTCAAGAAGTCTTCGGGGTGCTCGAGAGGGTGTCTGCCGTAGCACCCCTAACGAGATAGAGGCGTTTCGCGCAGTCGTTATTGCAAGTCATATCAGCAAAAGCAATCACTTTCTCAGCAGCAGGCAGTGCGAGCCCAGCGGCAGCTCTACATGAAGGTACCAATAGCCCAGGAAGGCCGCCGACCGCGGGAATTCGCGGCGCCCCCATCCCGCCAGCGTACACGAGACCTCCAGGGCACCCTGGACGACGTCGAGGGACTGCAATATTTGGCATTCGCCGTGTCACAGGGCTCGTTGGTCTAGGTGTATGATTCATGCTAAGGGTGCAGCAGGTCCCGGGTTCAAATCCCGGACGAGCCCTAGCGTTTTGTGCAAACTGATCGCACGTCAGTGGCTGAGTCAGCGCAAAAAGCTCGCCGTCAATATCAAATGAATTTCTTATTCGATGTGAGCAATTGACACTCTGGTCCGACGCGTGAAGGCGATTACGAAGGTTTCGGGTACAGATGGTAGCAGATGCATGTTAGTAAGTCTTGCTTAAAGTGATGAAAAAGTGTTTCCGCCCGGGATCGAACCGGGGACCTTCTGCGTGTTAGGCAGACGTGATAACCGCTACACCACGGAAACTGCTTGTGTGCACCTTACTTCACAGACAACTTGTACTGATGTTGCCATCGTAACTCAAAAATTCAATAAATGTGGTACTTGCAAAACGAAGGGACATGCAGCAGATCCACACACGACGTGGCTCATTGGAGGACAATACGACATAGGCAAGAAAATACTGTTCCCGCCCGGGATCGAACCGGGGACCTTCTGCGTGTGAAGCAGACGTGATAACCGCTACACTACGGAAACGACGGACACGAGGAGTCCATCCTTGTTCACTCGAACTTGCCTCAGCCTTTCTCTAGTCCGCGAATGCACACACGACAGTTCTTTTGTCAGCCTGGAACCCATCACAGCCGAGGGCTCAAGAAGTCTTCGGGGTGCTCGAGAGGGTGTCTGCCGTAGCACCCCTAACGTGATAGCGGCGTTTCGCGCAGTCGTTATCTCAAGTCATATCAGCAAAAGCAATCACTTTCTCAGCAGCAGGCAGTGCGAGCCCAGCGGCAGCTCTACATGAACGTACCAATAGCCCAGGAAGGCCGCCGACCGCGGGAATTCGCGGCGCCCCCATCCCGCCAGCGTACACGAGACCTCCAGGGCACCCTGGACGACGTCGAGGGACTGCAATATATGGCATTCGCCGTGTCACAGGGCTCGTTGGTCTAGGTGTATGATTCATGCTAAGGGTGCAGCAGGTCCCGGGTTCAAATCCCGGACGAGCCCTAGCGTTTTGTGCAAACTGATCGCACGTCAGTGGCTGAGTCAGCGCAAAAAGCTCGCCGTCAATATCAAATGAATTTCTTATTCGATGGGAGCAATTGACACTCTGGTCCGACGCGTGAAGGCGATTACGAAGGTTTCGGGTACAGATGGTAGCAGATGCATGTTAGTAAGTCTTGCTGAAAGTGGTGAAAAAGTGTTTCCACCCGGGATCGAACAGGGGACCTTTTGCGTGTTAGGCAGACGTGATAACCGCTACACCACGGAAACTGGTTGTGTGCATCTTACTTCACAGACAACTTGTAGTGATGTTGCCATCGTAACTAACAAATTCAATAAATGTGGTACTTGCAAAACGAAGGGACATGCAGCAGATCCACACACGACGTGGCTCATTGGAGGACAATACGACATAGGCAGGAAAATACTGTTCCCGCCCGGGATCGAACCGGGGACCTTCTGCGTGTGAAGCAGACGTGATAACCGCTACACTACGGAAACGACGGACACGAGGAGTCCATCCTTGTTCACTCGAACTTGCCTCAGCCTTTCTCTAGTCCGCGAATGCACACACGACAGTTCTTTTGTCAGCCTGGAACCCATCACAGCCGAGGGCTCAAGAAGTCTTCGGGGTGCTCGAGAGGGTGTCTACCGTAGCACCCCTAACGTGATAGCGGCGTTTCGAGCAGTCGTTATCTCAAGTCATATCAGCAAAAGCAATCACTTTCTCAGCAGCAGGCAGTGCGAGCCCAGCGGCAGCTCTACATGAACGTACCAATAGCCCAGGAAGGCCGCCGACCGCGGGAATTCGCGGCGCCCCCATCCCGCCAGCGTACACGAGACCTCCAGGGCACCCTGGACGACGTCGAGGGACTGCAATATATGGCATTCGCCGTGTCACAGGGCTCGTTGGTCTAGGTGTATGATTCATGCTAAGGGTGCAGCAGGTCCCGGGTTCAAATCCCGGACGAGCCCTAGCGTTTTGTGCAAACTGATCGCACGTCAGTGGCTGAGTCAGCGCAAAAAGCTCGCCGTCAATATCAAATGAATTTCTTATTCGATGGGAGCAATTGACACTCTGGTCCGACGCGTGAAGGCGATTACGAAGGTTTCGGGTACAGATGGTAGCAGATGCATGTTAGTAAGTCTTGCTGAAAGTGGTGAAAAAGTGTTTCCACCCGGGATCGAACAGGGGACCTTTTGCGTGTTAGGCAGACGTGATAACCGCTACACCACGGAAACTGGTTGTGTGCATCTTACTTCACAGACAACTTGTAGTGATGTTGCCATCGTAACTAACAAATTCAATAAATGTGGTACTTGCAAAACGAAGGGACATGCAGCAGATCCACACACGACGTGGCTCATTGGAGGACAATACGACATAGGCAAGAAAATACTGTTCCCGCCCGGGATCGAACCGGGGACCTTCTGCGTGTGAAGCAGACGTGATAACCGCTACACTACGGAAACGACGGACACGAGGAGTCCATCCTTGTTCACTCGAACTTGCCTCAGCCTTTCTCTAGTCCGCGAATGCACACACGACAGTTCTTTTGTCAGCCTGGAACCCATCACAGCCGAGGGCTCAAGAAGTCTTCGGGGTGCTCGAGAGGGTGTCTGCCGTAGCACCCCTAACGTGATAGCGGCGTTTCGCGCAGTCGTTATCTCAAGTCATATCAGCAAAAGCAATCACTTTCTCAGCAGCAGGCAGTGCGAGCCCAGCGGCAGCTCTACATGAAGGTACCAATAGCCCAGGAAGGCCGCCGACCGCGGGAATTCGCGCCGCCCCCATCCCGCCAGCGTACACGAGACTTCCAGGGCACCCTGGACGACATCTAGGGACTGCAATAATTGGCATTCGCCGTGTCACGGGGCTCGTTGGTCTAGGGGTATGATTCCTGCTTAGGGTGCAGGAGGTCCCGGGTTCAAATCCCGGACGAGCCCTAGCGTTTTGTGCAAACTGATCGCACGTCAGTGGCTGAGTCAGCGCAAAAAGCTCGCCGTCAATATCAAATGAATTTCTTATTCGATGTGAGCAATTGACACTCTGGTCCGACGCGTGAAGGCGATTACGAAGGTTTCGGGTACAGATGGTAGCAGATGCATGTTAGTAAGTCTTGCTTAAAGTGATGAAAAAGTGTTTCCGCTCGGGGTCGAACCGGGGACCTTCCGCGTGTTAGGCAGACGTGATAACCGCTACACCACGGAAACTGCTTGTGTGCGCCTTACTTCAGAGACAACTTGTAGTGATGTTGCCATCGTAACTCAAAAATTCAATAAATGTGGTACTTGCAAAACGAAGGGACATGCAGCAGATCCACACACGACGTGGCTCATTGGAGGACAATACGACATAGGCAAGAAAATACTGTTCCCGCCCGGGATCGAACCGGGGACCTTCTGCGTGTGAAGCAGACGTGATAACCGTTACACTACGGAAACGACGGACCCGAGGAGTCCATCCTTGCTCACTCGAACTTGCCTCAGCCTTTCTCTAGTCCGCGAATGCACACACGACAGTTCTTTTGTCAGCCTGGAACCCATCACAGCCGAGGGCTCAAGAAGTCTTCGGGGTGCTCGAGAGGGTGTCTGCCGTAGCACCCCTAACGTGATAGCGGCGTTTCGCGCAGTCGTTATCTCAAGTCATATCAGCAAAAGCAATCACTTTCTCAGCAGCAGGCAGTGCGAGCCCAGCGGCAGCTCTACATGAAGGTACCAATAGCCCAGGAAGGCCGCCGACCGCGGGAATTCGCGCCGCCCCCATCCCGCCAGCGTACACGAGACTTCCAGGGCACCCTGGACGACATCTAGGGACTGCAATAATTGGCATTCGCCGTGTCACAGGGCTCGTTGGTCTAGGGGTATGATTCCTGCTTAGGGTGCAGGAGGTCCCGGGTTCAAATCCCGGACGAGCCCTAGCGTTTTGTGCAAACTGATCGCACGTCAGTGGCTGAGTCAGCGCAAAAAGCTCGCCGTCAATATCAAATGAATTTCTTATTCGATGTGAGCAATTGACACTCTGGTCCGACGCGTGAAGGCGATTACGAAGGTTTCGGGTACAGATGGTAGCAGATGCATGTTAGTAAGTCTTGCTTAAAGTGATGAAAAAGTGTTTCCGCTCGGGGTCGAACCGGGGACCTTCCGCGTGTTAGGCAGACGTGATAACCGCTACACCACGGAAACTGCTTGTGTGCACCTTACTTCAGAGACAACTTGTAGTGATGTTGCCATCGTAACTCAAAAATTCAATAAATGTGGTACTTGCAAAACGAAGGGACATGCACCAGATCCACACACGACGTGGCTCATTGGAGGACAATACGACATAGGCAAGAAAATACTGTTCCCGCCCGGGATCGAACCGGGGACCTTCTGCGTGTGAAGCAGACGTGATAACCGTTACACTACGGAAACGACGGACCCGAGGAGTCCATCCTTGCTCACTCGAACTTGCCTCAGCCTTTCTCTAGTCCGCGAATGCACACACGACAGTTCTTTTGTCAGCCTGGAACCCATCACAGCCGAGGGCTCAAGAAGTCTTCGGGGTGCTCGAGAGGGTGTCTGCCGTAGCACCCCTAACGTGATAGCGGCGTTTCGCGCAGTCGTTATCTCAAGTCATATCAGCAAAAGCAATCACTTTCTCAGCAGCAGGCAGTGCGAGCCCAGCGGCAGCTCTACATGAAGGTACCAATAGCCCAGGAAGGCCGCCGACCGCGGGAATTCGCGCCGCCCCCATCCCGCCAGCGTACACGAGACTTCCAGGGCACCCTGGACGACATCTAGGGACTGCAATAATTGGCATTCGCCGTGTCACAGGGCTCGTTGGTCTAGGTGTATGATTCATGCTAAGGGTGCAGGAGGTCTCGGGTTCAAATCCCGGACGAGCCCTAGCGTTTTGTGCAAACTGATCGCACGTCAGTGGCTGAGTCAGCGCAAAAAGCTCGCCGTCAATATCAAATGAATTTCTTATTCGATGTGAGCAATTGACACTCTGGTCCGACGCGTGAAGGCGATTACGAAGGTTTCGGGTACAGATGGTAGCAGATGCATGTTAGTAAGTCTTGCTTAAAGTGATGAAAAAGTGTTTCCGCCCGGGATCGAACCGGGGACCTTCCGCGTGTTAGGCAGACGTGATAACCGCTACACCACGGAAACTGCTTGTGTGCACATTACTTCAGAGACAACTTGTAGTGATGTTGCCATCGTAACTCAAAAATTCAATAAATGTGGTACTTGCAAAACGAAGGGACATGCAGCAGATCCACACACGACGTGGCTCATTGGAGGACAATACGACATAGGCAAGAAAATACTGTTCCCGCCCGGGATCGAACCGGGGACCTTCTGCATGTGAAGCAGACGTGATAACCGCTACACTACGGAAACGACGGACCCGAGGAGTCCATCCTTGTTCACTCGAACTTGCCTCAGCCTTTCTCTCGTCCGCGAATGCACACACGACAGTTCTTTTGTCAGCCTGGAACCCATCACAGCCGAGGGCTCAAGAAGTCTTCGGGGTGCTCGAGAGGGTGTCTGCCGTAGCACCCCTAACGTGATAGCGGCGTTTCGCGCAGTCGTTATCTCAAGTCATATCAGCAAAAGCAATCACTTTCTCAGCAGCAGGCAGTGCGAGAACAGCGGCAGCTCTACATGAAGGTACCAATAGCCCAGGAAGGCCGCCGAACGCGGGAATTCGCGCCGCCCCCATCCCGCCAGCGTACACGAGACTTCCAGGGCACCCTGGACGACATCTAGGGACTGCAATAATTGGCGTTCGCCGTGTCACAGGGCTCGTTGGTCTAGGGGTATGATTCCTGCTTAGGGTGCAGGAGGTCCCGGGTTCAAATCCCGGACGAGCCCTAGCGTTTTGTGCAAACTGATCGCACGTCAGTGGCTGAGTCAGCGCCAAAAGCTCGCCGTCAATATCAAATGAATTTCTTATTCGATGTGAGCAATTGACACTCTGGTCCGACGCGTGAAGGCGATTACGAAGGTTTCGGGTACAGATGGTAGCAGATGCATGTTAGTAAGTCTTGCTTAAAGTGATGAAAAAGTGTTTCCGCCCGGGATCGAACCGGGGACCTTCCGCGTGTTAGGCAGACGTGATAACCGCTACACCACGGAAACTGCTTGTGTGCACCTTACTTCAGAGACAACTTGTAGTGATGTTGCCATCGTAACTCAAAAATTCAATAAATGTGGTACTTGCAAAACGAAGGGACATGCAGCAGATCCACACACGACGTGGCTCATTGGAGGACAATACGACATAGGCAAGAAAATACTGTTCCCGCCCGGGATCGAACCGGGGACCTTCTGCATGTGAAGCAGACGTGATAACCGCTACACTACGGAAACGACGGACCCGAGGAGTCCATCCTTGTTCACTCGAACTTGCCTCAGCCTTTCTCTAGTCCGTGAATGCACACACGACAGTTCTTTTGTCAGCCTGGAACCCATCACAGCCGAGGGCTCAAGAAGTCTTCGGGGTGCTCGAGAGGGTGTCTGCCGTAGCACCCCTAACGAGATAGCGGCGTTTCGCGCAGTCGTTATTGCAAGTCATATCAGCAAAAGCAATCACTTTCTCAGCAGCAGGCAGTGCGAGCCCAGCGGCAGCTCTACATGAAGGTACCAATAACCCAGGAAGGCCGCCGACCGCGGGAATTCGCGCCGCCCCCATCCCGCCAGCGTACACGAGACTTCCAGGGCACCCTGGACGACATCTAGGGACTGCAATATTTGGCATTCGCCGTGTCACAGGGCTCGTTGGTCGCGCCTCGTCTTCGGCGCGAGACGGACGTGTGGCGGCCGCTGCGGGCGTTTCGTGTCAACAAGGCTGTTTTCCTGCGAGCCAGGTAGGCCGGCTCGCAAGCGCATTACTTCACTTAATTGTGTATTGGTTTGATGAAGATGAGAAAAGACACGATTAAATTCGCTTTCGATAGAAATTTCGTACGACCGAAAGCTTTTGAAATCAAACTGTGGCTCACAGAAAAAGTTGGAATTACGAAAGATGATTTAGTTGGAGTTCATTTATCGTTTGTGACTAACTCGGCATATGTGAAATTGGCAGATCCTGCTAAATGTGTCGCACTTGTTGAACAATGTGGCGGTATTATTAAGTTCAATCACTTAGACGGCTCAGTTAGCGATGTCGTAGTATCCTATGCTGGGATGGGAATACGAACAGTAAGAGTATTTGAGCTTCCTTTTGAAATGCCTGTAGTCGAAATTAATCGTGTTCTCGGGGCGTATGGCAGAGTAATTTCCAATGTTGCGGAAATGTGGTCAGAACCACACATGTTTCCCGTTTTGAATGGCGTTCGCCAGGTTAAGATGGAACTTCTCAAGCACATTCCTTCCTTTGTAATTATTGGAGGATACCGTGCGTTGATCATTTACGATGGACAGCCTCGTACCTGTGCCATTTGTAACTCGACAGAGCACGTGCGTGCTGAGTGCAGTAGACGGAGGGTTCCTCAATTACCAAGGGTAGAATCCGAAGGTGCAGGGCCTGTAGTTCACCTGCAGATGACGTACGCTGCTGCCACGTCACCTTTGCGATCAGCTCGGCAGACATCTTTCGAACTGGGGGACCAATGCGAGCATCCCGAGAGTGTTAACAACCATATAGACAGTGGTAGATCCGTAGCTATGACTAACCATACAGCGCCCCAGTGTCCCACCAGTGACAGTCAGGTACCTTACGACTGTGCCGAGCCTTCTCGTAGCTCGCGAGCAGAACCTTCTGCGGTTACTGTGGATACCTCCCTGCAACCGCCTGATTGCGCACGACAGGACGAGACCACCACGAAAGTAGCGGCAACGGATGATCCAGTTCAGAATATTGTTGGGCAAGACATGAGCATAGATCACTCGATCATCCAACTGACACAAGGAGTCAATGACTACGGTTCTGCTTCCCACAGCGCGGCTGACAGGCCCCCTGCGACAGAGGCGAGTCTAACTGCGGTAGTCCTTTCTTCCACGCCTGGTGAAAAGAGCAGCGTTGGCTCTTCGACTAGGACACAAGACCGGCTTGCATCGCCGACTTCGTCTCCGCATTCGTCCGAAAAGTCCCCTGATTCGTCTCCAGAGCGGTCAAGATCGCCTCGGAAAGCTAGGAAACGTCGCAAAAAGCGGTTAGCACACCAGGCTGCTGAAAGCTTAGCCCCGGCTCTGCGGGATAGGTTGAGGAGCATTCAGGAACAGACAACGATCGAAGACCATGGCCGGAGGGAACCTGAGGTCGGTAGCATACAATCGCATCTACGGACATCACCTGAGCACGGTGTCCGGGACGAAGGAGCACCAGGCCTCGAATTTTCAGACCATCAGGACGTACCTACTTCCCAACGTAGACAATCTCCCCAGAATAGTCGTTTTGAATGGGCAGACGATACGGAGACAACACTGCCACATGTATCTGCGAACAATGGTATGGCATGTTAACCGCAACCTCTCAAGCTCACGACTACACTTTGAGTGCACGAATGACATGTGAATTCGGCCTACATATGCCTAATCGCCGGAAAGTCCAGTAAACAATAACAGCTCTTGCTTATGGATCAAACGTATCACGTTATGACTGTTAATATTAACAAGATCCAGAGTGCAACTAACATTGCTGCCCTCCGGGACTTCATATATCAGTCCGATACCGATATTGCGCTTTTTCAAGAAGTGTGTTTTTCAAATTTGTATGTTCCGGGATTTACTGCAATTCTCAATGTCGCCTCAGAAGGCGCTTGCGGCACCGCTGTCCTGGTCAAGGAAGGTATTGCAATAACAGATGTAACCATGTTGGAATCGGGGAGGGGAATCAGTTTTAAGATTTTCGGTGTTACGATTATAAATGTTTATGTACCTTCGGGAAGCAGTGGTCGAACAGAACGAGCCAAGTTTTTTAAAAATGATCTCGTGTTTTTACTAAAGGAAAACCCCGTTGATGTAATAGTCGGAGGTGACTGGAATTGTGTCCTACACAGGAAAGACCAAACGCCAAATTTCAATTTCTCCTCAGAACTAGATGGTCTTGTGAAAACAATGAAATGGCAGGACGCTTGGGAGGTCAAATACCCCGTGTCTGTCCAGTACACATATTTTAGCACTAATGCGCAAAGTCGGATCGACCGCATATACGTAAGTTCACATTTAGCCAGCAAAATCAGTGGCGTCGAACGAATACCAACTTTTTTTTCCGACCATCTAGCACTAAGGTGCAGCATTGGACTTCCTAAACAGAAGACATACTGGGGCCGTCCTTTTTGGAAATTAAATATCGCCATGCTTCGAGATAACGCCCTAACTGAGCAGTTAGAAGCTTCTTGGCAACTTTCACTCCGACAAAGCCACAAATACCGGTCAACGATAGATTGGTGGACTTTATGCGCCAAAAAGAAACTTAGATCTACTCTAATTTCTTACAGTAGGGAAAGGGCACTTTGGTCTCGGCGCACTGTCGAATTCTATTATACTTGTCTGCGTGACCTTTATGATATGCCCATGTCCGCGGCTGTCAGAACGGGTATCAAACAGGTCAAGGCCGAACTTCTTAGTCTTAAACGCAAACAGCTGGAAGGACTGACAATCAAATCACGAGTTCAAACCACAGTGGAAGAAGAACACGCTTCACTCTATCATCTACTCCAGCACGAAAAAAATCGTCGAAGAAATTTTATTCAGTCATTGCTCTCTGAAGATCAAAGTCTTTTAACTCAACAAAAAGATATTTTAAACGAGGCTCATAGGTATTATAATCAATTGTACAGTGCTCACCAGTATAACCCAGATCATGGACAGGAACTGCTCCGAAACTGTGATATGGAACAACTAGTAACTGCAGAACACAACAGGAGCCTCACTGTTGAAATCCTGTCTGAAGACATTTTCGAAGTCATTAAAAGCTCACCTGTTAAAAAATCACCTGGGCCCGACGGTTTACCCGTAGAATTTTATTCCCAATATTGACATATTATAAGGAATAAATTCACACAAGTCGTCAACGAAATCTTGAGTGGAGGGCACATACCTGACGAAATGAAAGAGTGTGTCACTGTTTTACTTCCTAAGGGAATCAATTCGGATGTCAAACAGCTCAACAAAATGAGACCGATATCCTTAATGAACTCTGATTATAAAATTATTGCCAGGGTTGTAAAAAACAGACTCCGACCGGTGTTTGATACTGTAATTGGTCCCCATCAAACGTGTCTCCCGGGTCGGAATATTTTTAAAACAGTCTGCGAATACAGGGACATAATCAGTATCTTCTCAACGACATTGACGAAGGCTGGCCTCGTTTTTATCGACTTTTCTAAAGCCTTTGATAGGGTAAACCATGAATATTTATTTACCACTCTGATGCATATAGGTTTTAACGACAAATTTTTAATTGTCTTAAAAAATCTATTGCAGGGGATGAAAACCAAAATTTTAATCAATGGACACTATACTCGAGATGTCGAAATAGCAAATGGTGTCCCGCAGGGAAGTCCTTTATCAATGATGCTATTTGTGGTCGCACTAGAACCTTTGCTGAAACGATTAAACAAGGAATTAGAAGGCATATCAATTTCAGGGGTCAGTAACGCTACCAACGCTTACGCCGACGACGTCGGTGTCATCGTCAGAAGTAATGACGACGTTGTAAGACTGAGAGAGATTGTTCGCCTTTACTGCTTCGCAACGGGAGCGCAAATCAACGATATGAAAAGCTCCTTTCTAAATCTCCATGGCTTCAGGAACACTGCCCTCGAATGGGCCAGGTCTGTAGACCATCACACTGCGTTAGGTGTGAGGTTCTACCGATGCCCCCTGCAAACAACGACATTCAACTGGAAGAAGGTCTTACATAGTATTCGAGGTACTTTAATAATGAACCGACTTAGAGACTTGAACATTATCCAAAGGGTGCAATTAATCAACTGCGCTGTCCTTTCGAAAGCAGTATATGTAGGTCAAATACTGCCGATACCTAAAGCGATATCCAAAACCATCATGAGCTTCATCTGCAAGTATGTTTGGAGAGGTGAGATATTTAAAGTGGCGGCCAGTACTATAACTTTAAAACCGCGAGAAGGAGGCCTCGGACTGACCGATATCCGCCGCAAAACTACGGCTCTTTATATCAAGCGTACACTTCAGCTTTTAGAAGACCGCCACAATAATTTATCATCGAAACTTTTCCGAATCCTTACACCGGAGAGTATGGAACCACCTATTAACATAAGTAAAATCTCTTACAAATTGCAGCACATCAGATTCTACTATTTAGAACTCAGTTATCTGCACTGCATTGTCGCGGATAGGACCAAAAGAAACTGTAGTTTCATCATGGATTGCCTTACTACAAAGGACAACCGTAACAGAATGGAATCAAAATATCCCACCCGAAATTGGCAAAATATATGGAAGAATATAAACAATCAAGTACTGTCCACCAATGTGCGCGGTGCCTGGTACAAGGTTGTCAATAACACCGTTGCCACAAATGAAAGATTACAGTCTATAGGATTGAGTGACACAAATCAGTGTCCACGTTGTAATGTGATAGACACCCTCCGGCATCGTCTCATATGCAACGGCTACCAGGTCATTTGGGACAGAGTCCGCCAACAGGTGGCGTTTATCAATAGGAACGACGGCAGACACCTTACTGTCGACATTCTCGTCAACCCCGAAAGCGTTGCTTTCCCTATTCAAAAGAATAATGTTACCCTATGGCTACTGGGGAACTATGTCAATTATGTCATTAATAACCTCGGCCTGCCCGACGTACTGGACTATGAGCAACATCTATTACTGGAATATTATAAAATATGTGGACAACGACACCACAAGACCTTGTATGGTAACATGCTAAAAATATTATTTGACAAACAAGGCATCGGATGACGTACGCAATGACGAATAGCGGATAAAATATCGGATTATGCGATGCCACAGTAGGGGATTGCTGCTAAGGGCGACGTACGGTGGGGACTTCGTGGGCCCCAGGGCCGCTACGGTAGCCGTGAAGGCCTTCGCAGAACCCTGAAAAGGCCTTGCATTCTATGCCTATGCTTAAAAAAAAAAAAGAGATCAGTGTCTTGTATTGTGTGTGTCCTTAAGAAGCCTACGTTTCTCAGTTAACCATTAATTTTTCTTTCTTTATCCACAATTTTCACCAGATTATTTTCAGTTATTTTGAACAACCATCCAACGTTACAAAATAAGTTCATTTGGATGGAGACATTTACTTTTCTCGCCACGTTTGATATGGATTCCCTTACTTGCAAAGGAGTGTTTCATTTGATTTTAGCAATGAAGCTCGCCGAAGAAGGCGCATGAAGGAGAGCGAATGGAAGGGCTAGAACGGGAGATGGGAGGCCCTATACATTAAAAAAAAAAAAAAAAAAAAAAAGAAAAAAAAAAGACAAAAAAAAAAAAAAAAAAGTGGTTAAGGCGAAAAAAAAAAAAAAGTTGGTCTAGGGGTATGATTCCTGCTTAGGGTGCAGGAGGTCCCGGGTTCAAATCCCGGACGAGCCCTAGCGTTTTGTGCAAACTGATCGCACGTCAGTGGCTGAGTCAGCGCAAAAAGCTCGCCGTCAATATCAAATGAATTTCTTATTCGATGTGAGCAATTGACACTCTGGTCCGACGCGTGAAGGCGATTACGAAGGTTTCGGGTACAGATGGTAGCAGATGCATGTTAGTAAGTCTTGCTTAAAGTGATGAAAAAGTGTTTCCGCCCGGGATCGAACCGGGGACCTTCTGCGTGTTAGGCAGACGTGATAACCGCTACACCACGGAAACTGCTTGTGTGCACCTTACTTCACAGACAACTTGTACTGATGTTGCCATCGTAACTCAAAAATTCAATAAATGTGGTACTTGCAAAACGAAGGGACATGCAGCAGATCCACACACGACGTGGCTCATTGGAGGACAATACGACATAGGCAAGAAAATACTGTTCCCACCCGGGATCGAACCGGGGACCTTCTGCGTGTGAAGCAGACGTGATAACCGCTACACTACGGAAACGACAGACCCGAGGAGTCCATCTTTGTTCACTCGAACTTGCCTCAGCCTTTCTCTAGTCCGCGAATGCACACACGACAGTTCTTTTGTCAGCCTGGAACCCATCACAGCCGAGGGCTCAAGAAGTCTTCGGGGTGCTCGAGAGGGTGTCTGCCGTAGCACCCCTAACGAGATAGCGGCGTTTCGCGCAGTCGTTATTGCAAGTCATATCAGCAAAAGCAATCACTTTCTCAGCAGCAGGCAGTGCGAGCCCAGCGGCAGCTCTACATGAAGGTACCAATAGCCCAGGAAAGCCGCCGACCGCGGGAATTCGCGCCGCCCCCATCCCGCCAGCGTACACGAGACTTCCAGGGCACCCTGGACGACATCTAGGGACTGCAATATTTGGCATTCGCCGTGTCACAGGGCTCGTTGGTCAGTTCCGCTTGCGACGCCGTGCAGGTCGCACGTGTTGTGCCTTCGCTCCGCAATAGCGTGTGCAAGCCGTGACTACTTTCTTTGTTTACGTTGTTTGCTAGATTTGCTGTATTGTGCTTCCGTCAGTTCACTTTTAGTGTTTTGTGACGTTTTGTGTTAGCGGTCTCGACCGTTTAATAAGTGGATATGTCGTCCAGGTTGTTCCCAAGGAAATGTACTCTGTGTTTCGAATTTGACAAGTCTACACGTCATGTTCAACCGAGTTCCCTGGAAGTTCACGATTTCATAGTGGATGTCATTGGTATTACGTCTGACCAGGTTCATACTGCCTATTACGACACAGATCTCTACTGTTTCTTCGTCAAGTTGTTAAACCCTGTGTTACTGGAGAGGATTCTGTTAAAACATGGTAGCAGAGCTGAGTTCCGTCATCGTGACGCCTCGGTGAGTACTGTTCTCATATCCAATGCTGATGTAGAATACAAAAATGTCCGTGTGTACAACCTGCCGCCGGAAGTTGAAAACTGTTATTTACGTGAGATTTTGACGAAATATGGGGAGGTCAAGCAAATCCGTAACGAACGTTGGTCTAGTCAACATCGGTTACAGTGTTTTCGTGGCGTCCGGTCAGTCGAAATGCACGTCAAGCAAGATATCCCCTCCCATCTTCTTGTTTGTGGGTATAAAGTTCATGTCACGTACAGTGGGCAACCAGGCACATGCTTTATTTGTAATGAAACTGGTCACTTGCGTACGAACTGCCCTAAACGTGTATTTGTTCTCAAAAGTACTTTGGAACAGCGTAAAAAGTTGACATTGGCTGATCTTGTTAGGGAGGCACCAATCACGGACATCGACCGCCCTCGTGATAGTGAAATATTGCCCCCGGAGCCTGGTTTGCCTGTTGCCGACTTTCCACCCTTTCCTTCAAAACCGGTTACAGATACGCCTGCCTCCAAATCTGACGTGCAGCTGCTGAGCCACAAACGGCGAAGAACGTGTGATGATGATAGTCCGGACGAGGCTCTCCAGGAATTAGAACTCGACGTCCCAAAAGAGATGCCGGTTACGGTTACTGACTCAAGTTTTTCTGAACCGTCGCACGCAGCTGTCGACGCTGCGGCTATTGACGTCATTCCGAGTGACGTACAGGCAGCTTTGGCACCACAACAGCCGAACCCGCCGCCTGAAGTCGCGACGTCACCACAGGCCGAATCACAACAAGCGCGTGCTTCCGATAAGCATAACGAGGCAGGCAGTACTTGTGTACAAACTGAAGGAAGTCAAAGTCCGTCTACAAACAAACACGAAGTTCGTGCTAGTGACAACAAACAAACTTGTCCACCTTCTGAGTCAGTTCTTTCCGCAGATCAGATGGTTGAGGCGTCACAGCACGTTATGGATTGCGAAGTCACTCAGGACCCTCCCACACCTCCGTCTGCCGATGTGTTCCCTAGCAGAGCACGTAGTAGGACCAAAGTTCAACCGAACGTCAACGCAGTACGGAAGAAAAACAAACCCAACGACACACAAGTGACTGTTCGTGATCCTCCCGACAATGCAGACCATTCCGAAGTCTCTATGCCCTTTTAATGCGACCAGTGTTGTTTCGTGGCCCTTTACGTACCGCACTGTACTAATGGCACAAGCGTACAAATTCGTCTCCCTGAACATAAATAAGATTCGATCTGATCTCAAAATTGCGGCCCTGCAGCAGTTTCTATACGAATCTGACGCTGATATTGTGTTGTTGCAGGAAGTTACTGTTTTAAATCTCTTCATCTCTGGTTTTAAAACCATATCAAACGTTGCTCCTGAGGAAAGTACAGGTACCGCACTTTTATTACGGGAAGGCATTCCAGTTGGGGAGATCGAGTTTCTAGATTCCGGTCGAGGAGTGAGCTGTAAAATTTTTGATGTAACCCTTGTTAATTTATATGCCCCATCAGGCAACAGCAACAAATTCGAACGGTCACGTTTTTATAAGGAGGAAGTTACGTATCTGTTGAGGAGCAGTCCTCAAAACCTGATAATAGGAGGTGACTTCAACTGTGTTCTACGTAAAAACGATCAGTCCCCTAATTTTAACTACTGTAAAGAACTGCACGAGCTCGTTAAGAATATTAAGCTGAAAGATGCTTGGGAACTGAAGTATCCTACTTTAGTTAAATTCACTTTTTTCACCGTTACTTCATGCAGCCGTCTGGATAGAATTTATCTATCGGACTGTATCAGTGACAGACTCCTAGCGGTTGACGTAATCCCGGCTAGTTTTACCGACCATTGCGCTTTTACGGCAACGGTTCACTTAAATCGACAGCCTACCAAATTATTTCGTTCCCCGTGGATGTTAAACATATCGCATCTGGCGGACGCTGAGTTATTTGACGTTATCAGGCATGTGTGGGAAACTTGTTTGCGTTCCATCACTTTTTATCCGACTAAAGCGATGTGGTGGACCGCTGTTGCGAAACCAAAGCTTCGAAAAAGTCTCATTTATTATAGTGCTCAGAAAGCACGCGCCTTCAAGAGGACCTTTGAGTTTTACTACACTGTGCTGCGACAACTGTATGATTCATCCACTGCGACCAACACTAACTTTCCATCAATTCAACGTGTCAAGGCTAAACTTGTCAGCTTGAAGCGTCAACAATTGGAAGGTCTGAAAGTTAAATCCAAACCTAAATCTGTTTTAGCCGACGAAATGACATCTATGTACCATTTATTTAAGCATTTCTCGCGCCGCCGCAGGGCTTTCATTGATGTTTTGGAAAGGGATAATGGGGAATTACTCTCTACTCAAGCGGCCATTATTAGTGAAATTCACCAACATTACCAACGACTGTATTCCAGTGAAATTGTCAATGAACCTGCTGTCAGTGCAGTGGTCAATGTTTTTGATAGGGCGATTACTCCTGCTGACAATGTCGACTTTTTATCGGACTTCACTCCCGAGGAAGTTTTAGCCTTGATCTCCAAGTCGCCTTCCTTTAAATCGCCTGGTCCTGATGGTTTGCCCAAGGAATTTTATATCAAATTCTGGAATGTCCTTGGTGGTACTTTTACTGAAATTGTTAATGAAGTCATGAGTGGTGGTCCTCTTCCTGCCGAGTTCAAGGTGGGTAGAATTGTTTTAGTCCCGAAGAGAACTGGTCACAAGCGAGTTGATAATCTCCGTCCAATCACATTATTGAACTTTGATTATAAAACGATTGCCCGAGCGATTAATAGCAGAATGACCCCCATCCTTGGGAAAGTTATTCATTCACATCAGTCTTGCCTTCCAGGGAGATCCATTATGACTCCGGTTGCGGAGTACAGAGACGTTATTTCAGTAGCGGCCGTAACCAACATCAAATGTGCTTTCCTTTTTCTTGACTTTTGCAAAGCTTTTGACCGCGTTAGTCATCACTATTTAGAACGCATCCTGCAACGAATTGGACTCGAAGAACGAGCTGTGGCAGTCATTCGGCATATGATAACAGGCATTACTGCTAGGATCACCGTTAACGGTCAGCTGACACAAGCTGTTGGTATACGACGAGGTGTACCGCAAGGCAGTCCTTTGTCGATGTCGCTCTTTGTTTTGTCGCTCGAGCCATTTCTGAAGAGATTGTGTATCACATTAACTGGCCTTTCTGTCTTAGGGAGCAATCTTACTGTGAGGGCTTACGCCGATGATGTTGCTGTTATCCTACGTCATGAGTCTGAAGTGGCCCAATTGCGGGCTGAGATTGATACTTACAGCACTGCTTCTGGAGCGAAACTCAGTGAGGGTAAATGTAAGGTTCTAAGCTTACGGGGCTTCGAATCTCTTGCTATACCGTGGGCACAGATCGTCGAACAACATGTTGCTCTGGGAATCGTCATCGATAGGTGTCCTTTACGTATGGCAGCTAAAAACTGGAAACTTACTGCCAATCGAATACAGGGAGCTATAGTGGAAAACACCTGGCGATCGACAAATATCCTCCAGAAGATCAGGATTTTGAATACATACATACTCTGTAAAGCTTATTATGTCGCTCAGGTGTTCCCTCTTCCCAAAATGCAAGCCCATAAGATCATGCGTTTGTCCAGCAGGTTTGTGTGGCTCGGTCATATTTTTAAGTTAACCTATACCACACTGTCTAAGTCAGTGCAAGCTGGGGGCCTGCAACTCAATGATATCCGTCGAAAGGCGACGGCACTCTATATAAAACGAACAACTGAGATAATTACCACGATGCCCCATACTATCACATCGAAGCTGTTTCGCATTGTTCGCCCAAAATGTATGAAACCGCCAATTGACATCGGGAAACTAAACTTTCAATTGCAACATGTCGGTGTTTATTACCTCGAAATGAGTTACTTAGGTGACAGTGTTTCCACAAGTCCTTGTCTCACGACAGTGTTCTTAATTGCTCAGTGGCAGAAGTACGAAGCTCCAAATACAATTGAAATGCACTACCCAAGAATCGTCTGGACGGCAGTGTGGACCAATATTACTCTCAAAATTCATTCTTCCGATGTGCTTTCCGCCTGGTATAAAGTTGTCCACAATCTTATTCCAACCAACGAAAAACTCAACCGCATTGGCTTAAGTGCTACTAACAACTGCCTCAAATGTGGATTAGTAGACACTCTGAGGCACAGGTTTACTTGCTGCGGGCATCAGTTCAACTGGCATTGGGTGCGGAAACGATTGGCGCTGCTCACACGTAGCACTGAAAGTCTTTATACGACTGATATCCTCCTGTGGCCTGATACACGGTTTTACCCCAAAACGAAAAACAATACTGTTATGTGGATGCTGGGACATTTTGTCAATTACGTCATGACCCAACATGGAGAAGACAATATTACTGCCTTTACTGCTTATATGGCAACGGCATATTGGCGAAGAAACCAGTTCCCACACATTAAGAGGGATTTTCGCAATATGTTAACAATCCTGTTTGAGAAACAGGGAATTGGGTGATTCTAAAGTATATCCGCGATTCCTGTCACCATTTCCATGGTGAAGTTCCCAGGTACAAGTCAACAGTGACTACTATTTTCGTTATCATTTCGCCTATGGCGCTTGAAGAACCTGAAGTTTTCTTTTCTTTCTTATTCCTCATTATTTGTTTTTTGAGGGAAGAGACATCCTTTTAATTTATTTATTTATTTAGTTATTTATTTTTTTTTTCTCTCTTCTTGGTTTTGAGAAAGATTTCTAATTTTCGTTGGCACTTATATTCCAAAGAAGACGAAGCAATGAGCTCCTTGTAATCCCGAAGAAATTGAATTCCTTTTGTGTACTGAGATACGATGCCAGTGAATCTGGAGACTTTGATTTCATTTGAATATAGCTGAAGAAGCTCGCCAAGGAAGGCATTCATGGTGAGCGCAAGGAGGGCTGTAAGGGGAGAAGGGAGGCCCTAAAAAAAAAAAGAAAAATGAAAAAAAAAAAAAAAAGTTGGTCTAGGGGTATGATTCCTGCTTAGGGTGCAGGAGGTCCCGGGTTCAAATCCCGGACGAGCCCTAGCGTTTTGTGCAAACTGATCGCACGTCAGTGGCTGAGTCAGCGCAAAAAGCTCGCCGTCAATATCAAATGAATTTCTTATTCGATGTGAGCAATTGACACTCTGGTCCGACGCGTGAAGGCGATTACGAAGGTTTCGGGTACAGATGGTAGCAGATGCATGTTAGTAAGTCTTGCTTAAAGTGATGAAAAAGTGTTTCCGCCCGGGATCGAACCGGGGACCTTCTGTGTGTTAGGCAGACGTGATAACCGCTACACCACGGAAACTGCTTGTGTGCACCTTACTTCACAGACAACTTGTAGTGATGTTGCCATCGTAACTCAAAAATTCAATAAATGTGGTACTTGCAAAACGAAGGGACATGCAGCAGATCCACACACGACGTGGCTCATTGGAGGACAATACGACATAGGCAAGAAAATACTTTTCCCGCCCGGGATCGAACCGGGGACCTTCTGCGTGTGAAGCAGACGTGATAACCGCTACACTACGGAAACGACGGACCCGAGGAGTCCATCCTTGTTCACTCGAACTTGCCTCAGCCTTTCTCTAGTCCGCGAATGCACACACGACAGTTCTTTTGTCAGCCTGGAACCCATCACAGCCGAGGGCTCAAGAAGTCTTCGGGGTGCTCGAGAGGGTGTCTGCCGTAGCTCCCCTAACGAGATAGCGGCGTTTCGCGCAGTCGTTATTGCAAGTCATATCAGCAAAATCAATCACTTTCTCAGCAGCAGGCAGTGCCAGCCCAGCGGCAGGTCTACATGAAGGTACCAATAGCCCAGGAAGGCCGCCGACCGCGGGAATTCGCGGCGCCCCCATCCCGCCAGCGTACACGAGACCTCCAGGGCACCCTGGACGACGTCGAGGGACTGCAATATATGGCATTCGCCGTGTCACAGGGCTCGTTGGTCTAGGTGTATGATTCATGCTAAGGGTGCAGCAGGTCCCGGGTTCAAATCCCGGACGAGCCCTAGCGTTTTGTGCAAACTGATCGCACGTCAGTGGCTGAGTCAGCGCAAAAAGCTCGCCGTCAATATCAAATGAATTTCTTATTCGATGTGAGCAATTGACACTCTGGTCCGACGCGTGAAGGCGATTACGAAGGTTTCGGGTACAGATGGTAGCAGATGCATGTTAGTAAGTCTTGCTGAAAGTGGTGAAAAAGTGTTTCCACCCGGGATCGAACAGGGGACCTTTTGCGTGTTAGGCAGACGTGATAACCGCTACACCACGGAAACTGGTTGTGTGCATCTTACTTCACAGACAACTTCTAGTGATGTTGCCATCGTAACTCAAAAATTCAATAAATGTGGTACTTGCAAAACGAAGGTACATGCAGCAGATCCACACACGACGTGGCTCATTGGAGGACAATACGACATAGGCAAGAAAATACTTTTCCCGCCCGGGATCGAACCGGGGACCTTCTGCGTGTGAAGCAGACGTGATAACCGCTACACTACGGAAACGACGGACCCGAGGAGTCCATCCTTGTTCACTCGAACTTGCCTCAGCCTTTCTCTAGTCCGCGAATGCACACACGACAGTTCTTTTGTCAGCCTGGAACCCATCACAGCCGAGGGCTCAAGAAGTCTTCGGGGTGCTCGAGAGGGTGTCTGCCGTAGCTCCCCTAACGAGATAGCGGCGTTTCGCGCAGTCGTTATTGCAAGTCATATCAGCAAAATCAATCACTTTCTCAGCAGCAGGCAGTGCCAGCCCAGCGGCAGGTCTACATGAAGGTACCAATAGCCCAGGAAGGCCGCCGACCGCGGGAATTCGCGGCGCCCCCATCCCGCCAGCGTACACGAGACCTCCAGGGCACCCTGGACGACGTCGAGGGACTGCAATATATGGCATTCGCCGTGTCACAGGGCTCGTTGGTCTAGGTGTATGATTCATGCTAAGGGTGCAGCAG